>NW_020223497.1:680297-800359 GCF_003070985.1 Temnothorax curvispinosus | reverse complement strand
TTGTTAAGTAATTACACGTGTAAGCTCGTGGAGTTCTTGCTAAGGGATTAAAATGTTTCTATTATTTTACAAATGGAAAGAGTTGATATATTTATTAAAATACTTTGTAAAGCAATAATACGCACTTTGATAATTACGTTAATGCATATTTTGTTAAGTAACCAAATTACACGTGTGAGCTCGTGGAGTCGTTGCTAAAAGATTAAGGTGATCCTAAAGCCGTGACCCTAACCGGTTTTTTTCTTAGCACTAATTTTTTAATTGGCTTTATAGAAATACAAAATTCTTGTCTAGAATTAAAGTACGCATCAAAATCTTAAGATGTTTCTATTATTTTACAAATGGAGAGTTGATATATTTATTAAAATACTTTACATAGCAATAATACGCACTTTGATAGTCACATTAATATGCACATTTTGTTAAGTAATAAATTACATATGTAAACTCGTGGAGTCGTTGCTAAGAGATTAAGATGTTTCTATTATTTTACAAATGGAGAGTTGATATATTTATTAAAATATTTTATATAGTAATAATACGCATTTTGATAATCACGTTAATATATGCATATTTTGTTAACTAACAAATTACATGTGTTAACTATGAAAAAATAGAATTTAAATTTATTTTAAAAATTGCTATATAGAATAAGATATACAAAATTATAAGAAAGGGTGTATTTAACGAATTATACATGTTTTATAATGATAGATTATTCAGGAATACTTTTGATTTTCTTCTAGATGAAAATGAATGACTCCATGGATGGAGGGATGGATAATCCCATGCCGGAAGGTATGAGTGGTGGTATGGGAGGCGGTATGGGAGGCGGTATGGGAGGAGGTATGGGAGGCGGTATGGGTGGCGGAATGGGTGGCGGTATGGGCATGGGTCGCGGTGGTGCAATGCGAGGAGGTGGCAGAGGTGGTCGCGGTGGCGGCGACAGAAACATGGCCAGTAGATCGCAAGACGTAAGTTTACATCTCATATTCTTTGTATATCGTTCACCCATAGTGATTACTAATGAACTTGATTATTTTTATCATTTTTAGGATCGACTAATGGAACGCGTTATGTCTATCAGTGGGCCTACTCATGAGCTTCCACCACAGGATACGACAGAGAAGAAGTTCAGTGGCCGAAATCGTTTGTACGTTGGAAATTTGACAAACGACGTGACCGAAGAAGAAATACAGAATATGTTCCAAAAATATGGAGAAATATCCGAGCTGTTTGTGAACAAAGAGAAAAATTTTGCTTTTCTCAGACTGGTAATTATACGAACCATATATAGTTATTTAATAAGCAACATCGCTGCGCATCAATTTTCTTTGTGACAGTATTAAATGATTATAATAATTACCGTTTGATATGAAATGATAAGAATTTCTGGCTGTATAATTTTGAAATGATCACGTTATAACTACTAAAATATTTCGTGTTTTGCAATTTCAAATTAAATAATTGTTCTTCTTTTTTATGTTCTAGGATTATAAAGCAAATGCTGATACAGCTAAGCGCGAACTAGATGGTTCAATGCGCAAAGGGCGTGCGCTGAAGGTACGCTTCGCCCCTCATTCATCGACAATCAAAGTAAAGAATCTTACAACTTGGACATCCAACGAACTCCTTGAGAGAGCCTTCAGTGTATTTGGCGAAATCGAGCGTGCGATAGTTAAAGTTGACGATAGAGGTAAAACTACTGGCGAAGGAATTGTTGAGTTTTGCCGGAAACCATCTGCTCAGTTAGCTCTGAGAAAATGCACGGAGGGTTGCTATTTCGTTACGGCGTAAGTTAACATAACTTTTGATAAACTTTTCGATAAATCCCCGACGCCACGCTTGTTTGATGTGTTCTAATCTACAAGTGCCTAATGTACAATTTTAGGGGTATAGAAAAATATAAGTTTCACATAGGAAACATAGTTGATTAGTTTCATTGATCGCTGTGTGCTGACACGTGAAATACAAATTTATTATAAAAAAAGAGATGCTGATGTGAAAAGTGAATGTGTATATAAAATGTAAAAATTTCTGTTTCAGTTCCCTTCGACCAGTAGTTGTTGAGCCATTTGAGCAACAAGATGATGTGGACGGCTATCCCGATAAAAATTTACCACGCAAGAATCCAGAATTTTTCAAAGCACGTGAGATTGGACCACGCTTCGCGCAAGTAGGCAGCTTTGAGCACGAGTACGGTACGAGATGGAAGCAGTTGCACGAATTATACAAGCAGAAGGAAGAAGCACTTAAACGGGAAATGGCGATGGAAGAAGAAAAACTGGAAGCTCAAATGGAATTCGCCCGATATGAACACGAGACGGAACTTCTGAGAGAACGTACGTATTTTAATATTAATGTGTAAAGTACTGCCTCCTCTTCCTTTATGATTATATGAATTATCATATTTTATATTACAGAACTGCGAATGCGCGAGGCGGATCGCGAAAGACAAAAGAGAGAATGGGAAATGAAGGAGCGACAAGCCGAAGAGCAGAGAACTCGCGAAGAGGAATTAAGACGACGCCAACAAGAAGAAATGGCGATACGTATCAGGAGGCAGGAAGAGGAATTGCATAGACGTCAACAGGAAAACAATTTGTTTATGCAGGTTTGTTGAGTAATAAAGTTGTTTAACGGCATAAGTTTAACATAACTGTTGACGAACTTTTCGATAAATCCCCGACGCCACGCTTGTTTGATGTGTTCTAATCAACAAGTGCCTAATGTATAAATCTTAGGGGTATAGAAAAATATAAGTTTCACATAGGAAACATAGTTGATTAGTATCATCGCTGTGTGCTGACACGTGAAATACAAGTTTATTATGAAAAAAAAGATACTGATATAAAAAGTGAAAGGATATATAAAATATAAAAGTTTCTGTTTTAGTTCCCTTAACTTTCTATATTGTATTTTTTCTTGAAACCACAGGTTTAACATTTCAATTATTGTGTACTGATGGTTGTATTTTTTTATATTCTAGGAACAGGCAATTCGCAGTGGCGGCGGCGGCGGCGGCGGCGGCAAAAATTATGATTCTGTCAGTAACAATGATCGTGATGGATATGGTCAACCTGATGGTAAGTAATGAGTTTTTGTTTTAGGAAGAAATGATTTAAGATTACGAAGATACAACTATAATACAATTGCAATCTATACATTGTATATATCGCAAATATGTGCAATACAGCTATATGTACAGTATGTCTAAACTTACATAGAAGTATACAACGATTTAAGGCTTGTTTTTTCAGCATTGTCATAATTTTATATTCTGTACTTTAACAAATATGTTTTTGTTAATTTTTGCAGGTGGAAGCGGCATGCCAGTGGTAATGTATCCCTTTCATTTATTATTTTTTTCCATAACTTATTATAGCATTAAGTTTTTTCTCGTAACATTTGACTTTCTTTTCTGGACGTGTTCTTTTTTTCTTCTTGGGCGGTACAATTTTGAAATGTATTCTCATGCGTTTCGCGCACATCTCATTTATTACAATGAGCGGAATACTGTGTCGTGCATGACGAGATGCAATTATTTATCATGGTGTATAACACTATAAAGTTAACTTAGGAGGGTTGATAAACCCTGATATTATCCCCCAATTGAGCATGCTCTTCAATATAAGCAGAGTTCTAATGTCTGCAAAATTAACGAATAATATTTGTTAATAGTTTTTTATTCAATACATTTATGAAAAAAAAAATATATATATAAATTTGTTTCGGATATTTGTAACATGTGGAGGAATCAATAATGTGCATAGTATTTAGACAACAAAAAATGACACTTCAATGACTGCATGGAGTGTCAATATTAACACTGATTTTAGTTACAAATTCTAAATGATCTCCATTAACCGGCTTTGCCGTTTGCAAAGATCTGTAAACGATTATATAGCTATTTCTGCTATTTAACTCCTAAACATATTTTCTACTGACGAGATACGCTTTTGTTTTGCATCTAATTTTGATGCACGGATATTCGAATTTATATGATCTACTGTTCTCTTTAAGATGCGAAATCTTCGATCGGAAGTACCGATGCCGATGACTTTACGCTGAAAGTTTTGCTCAAAACCTCCGATTTCTGTGTTATACGTATGAACCAGCATGCGAACAGCGCAATATCTCAATTTTATCGCAGCGTTGACGCAAACTAATGAACTGTGACTTTCATAACAAACATTTTACTGCTCTTTGCTGCAAACATTGCAGCTAGAAATAGCAACCATAATAATCATCATCGTTAATTGACTTCCGCTAATTGACAAACGATTAAATTTTACTTAATAAGTTTTGTCATATACCGATTCAATTATTAACATATATATTAATACATATATTAATATATTAATATATATTAAAATTATAAAATATGACATTAGAACAGTGTTCTGTTATAATGTGATATTCTTGATTTTTCGAAATTGACTTCTATAATCGTGCCACACTTGGCCTATACGATTGTAATATATATATTACTAAAAATATATTACAATCTAAACTCTTTATGCCTTCGAAAGTGATTTAGATTTATAAATATAACTGCCATATTGGTCTCTCCACATGATTGCAGACAGGAGACTCTGATCTATTATTCTGTTGTAGTCTTAAGAGCAATTTTATTTACTATGGAACATTTACACATTCATAATTTGGTATTATGGCCTTTACATTTTTTGTGACAAAAAATGAAAAAAATGTGTGGCAAAAGATTCACGAAGTAGTACGGTTCCATAGTAATTCTACTGACCAAGAAGTGCCCAACTAGACCTTTCTTCTAAATAAGTATATTAAGCTATTACTCTTATAAAAATATTTCTAAGGAAATTGAATCGTGCATGCACATATTTCTGCAGTCTCCAACTAAGTTAAATTTGAATCTTGTTTATTTATTCTGAGTTTTGTATAATCTTGAATACTTGGAAGCACGTTGTTTATGGAATGCTAATGCTCTTGCATATTTTGACATATGCTCATTGTAGGAGTATTTTATGCATAATACTGATTCGCAATACGATACATTTTTTTGAAGTATTACGAGCACAACGGAGATAGAGCTTGCTTCGAGACCTTGATCACGTCTCTTTGCTGCTCGCGTCTTTAGTGCTCGGAGCTTCAAAATTATGTGGAAGCTTAATGTCAGTACTTTACTGTTAAGCAATTGGAATTATCTCCGGCGTTTTCTCTCTAATGTGCGAAATCTGATTTGCCACACGATAAAATGAATTCATCGTTTTTATTGGGAGATATTTATTTTATATGAGGGAGATATTTATTTATTCATTAGGTTCTTATTACTCTAATTACTCGAGGTAAACTCGTTCATAATTTCTACCGAATATATAATTATATGATTAATAATTAGGTCACTCTACTATTGGGGCTGGGAAATTTTTAAAGAAATTCTATTTAGGTCTACACACTATATAGAATATACAGGCGTACAAACTTGCGTTTGTACAATGTTACATCTATGTACAAACCGATACATCGACAATTTCTGCTTATTCATTGTGTGATGTGCAAAATGAAATGAATCTCATTCTTACTCTTATATTGTGGGATCTCCAATATATATTGGCTACACATTATTATCAAAATAGCAATAATCCTTATATCAATTGAATCAATTGAATATCTTAATCGTGCTTCAACTCTAATTTGAAATTCAACTCCACAATACGAAGTATAATAAAAATAATCCATGATTATATTTAATGTTACGCTTGAAATGCAATTTCCGAGCTTTTATATTTTGAGTTGAAGTCACGATTAAGAAAAGTAATTGTACGTGTGCGATAAAATTATAAAAGATTCGCGTAAACAGCTACACCGATATTTGTCTACTCATATATAACAAAAAGTATTGTCTGTCTACGTTGGGCATTTTCTTGGTCTGATTAATGTCACAGAACATATCCGCCAAAAGAGATATATTAGTAAGAGCTGTATTTAATGCAGTTTTACTGCCATGGACACACAAAACAGCAATCTAACATTGTGTTTTCCCCTTTCTTTTCTATGTGATTTGACGAAAATTGACGATGACCTGTGCTGCTGTCAAACATGGATGGTCGCCCTGAATCGTACGGAATGTACTTATATGGTACATCCGCAATTCACGCGCACACGCGTATCGTGCGTTCCTCTGATGCGAACGACATTCTCATCAATGATTAACAACAAACTCGGCTTCCCTACACGATTCGCATTCTCCGCGCGTTTCTATAGGACCCGAAGTCATTTATGGACGCGTACAATATGGATCGCGGTAGTCGAGGGGGTTATAACGATGATCGTGGGCAAATAATGGATTTAATGGACATGAGGGTTGACATGGGTAATATGGGCGGTGGTCGTGGAGGTAGCGGTGGTAGTGGACGTTGGCAAGGAAATGATCGAAATCGCCCGGATGATTATCCTAGCAAACGCCGACGATATTAAACATGCGCAGTACAAAGTCTTACTTCGCTGATTTCTTGACACTCTGCAAATCGTACTATGTCCTTCGTTCATTTCTCACTTTTATATTACTTGTTTGATCTTGATAATTAACGAGGCAGTGGGGAAAGAATAGTGTTGAGAAAATCGAATATTATTTACAAGCATAATATTGGACATCGATGGCAGTAATATACCGATTTGAGATACTCGACCTGCGAATGAAAAATGCGTGAGAGTTTGGACTTAAAACACAAGTTAATGTTTTGATACCTTGACGGATTCTGTGTCCTCCAGATGACATTTCTTCTCGAGCATGTATTTCGATTGAATATCAATAATGATAAAGATGGTGTTATTAAAAAAACAAATTAACGTCATCAGCTTGTACGTTTTAGAAATCTGCTTAAATTGCTGTTTCTACGTTGAGATTTATGCAAAATATCATCAATTGAAAAGCAATATTTAACATACCCGATATTTTATTGGACACAATTTATTCCGCATTTTCATCTTCTACTCGAATCATGACTTAAACATCACAAATTTGAATCTTACTTCATAATTAATATGTGTATTTTGTATTTGACATATAAATTTTAACGAAATATTGCATAAATGCCCATAAATATTAGACTCGTCAAGTATAGAATCATGAATAATTTAAATTTTCATATTTCATTTATATTACAAATATGAGATACATACTTTTACTACGAAGTGAGATTCAACGTTACAATTTATTTAAAGATCTTGGGAAATGTGAATGATATTAAGATAACAATATAATTTTTTGTTTTGCAATATGTTTTTGTTCTGAATATCATAGCTTTATAAAAAAATTCGTTCATTCTAAATTTGTACTGTACCATTTTTAATCATTCTTTCGATAACCATACTATACATTATTTATTATTGAGAGAAAGCTATAATTTAATATTTTTTGTTAACTTTGAAAGATTGCACTTTCCTTACTTATTATTTTATACTCTTTACCTGAATTATGAAAATATCAATGTATAAGCGACGACGCAAAGACGTCGTAACTAGAATTTAATTTTTCAATCAAGATTTACAATACTTGGTTTATCTTGAAAATTAGTATTGTGCTGTACGCCGAGCTATGCCGAGTGTGGTGGTTGCATCGTGATATGCAAACTTATCAGTTTTTAAATATTCAACAGTAATTACTTAGTATATAAGTTATTATACATACATATATATAAATATATATATACATATATACGCAGTGCTATCTGCAGACATAATATTCAATACTTTGTGAAGAATCTTAATCTATCTATAGCAGCGTGATTAAAAAAAAATAAAGGTATATAATACACAAACTTATATATCTTAGTTTCTAATATCAATCAACATTACTGTGTCTTCTATGAATTGCATACATAATTGATTCTCTGTAAATTATAACTAACTGAATTATAACTGAATTACAGATTACAACTTTTGCTACTACTGAAATATTTACATAAATTATTTGATGATCTTAATTTTGCTTTCAGTTCAACGATTTTCTATATCTTCTACATAGGAAAGGTTTGATGTATTGATATTCTCAGAGAAAGTTTCTCACAAATATCTTCGGATGTCTGATTTATTCCTCTTTGAAAAAATCTGATAATTATTTATTAATTGTATTTTATATACAACTTGGGAAAGTTACGATTTATAATAGTTATAGACAAGACAGTGCGTTTGGAAAAATATACAAAAGCGTTCTGTAGAAAATGTCGATAGAAATTTCATACTGGTTGAAATTTTTCTAACGTAAATTTCTTAATAAGTAATTAATATATTTAAAATAGCTTTCAAAAACTTTTTTTAATTGTAATGAGAATCTGAATTTATGTAATTACTTAATTATTATAATTATTATATCTGAAGTTTCTATTTTTTTATACAATGGGTGTGAAAAAGAGATTGCCTTCCTTTATAATGTAAAAGTTGCAATATTATAGCATCTATGATTCAAAGATCTTATATTATTGTTTTTTTTTCCAATTACTTGTAATATTGGCAATTTTGTCTGTTACCTTGATTCTTTAAGAATCATTATGGATGATAAGAAAAAAAATATTTTTTATCTTCAAGAATCTTCGACGTTCCAGTGCTTAATAATATTTATTTAGAACTGAATATAATTAATCAAGAGTCTTTTAACGGAGAGGAGACTACAATCACAAGATAGACTTACTTACTCGAAACTGCTAGTCAATGAACTACCTGTTAACGAGGTGAGTAGATTTTGTAAAACTATTATGCGTAATCTTACTTTAATCTTCGGGTGGGACGTTAAAACATTCAAGCAAAAATTACAAAGTGATAATTTATTGACCATTCACTAAGAGTCCCTCAGTAAGATTATTATTGCGCCTGTTATGAGTCTCTCTTTCAGAAAATTATATTATACGCTAGAGAGGGAGAGAAAGAGCGAGCAAACTGAAGATTACTTTGTAACGTTTGCTGACAGACATTACTGTTGATTAGAAATTATTATAATATGCAACTAATATTTAAATAGGTAACTTTATATTTCGTGATACTTTCATCTCCGACTCGCTTAAGAAGGAAACATTAAATCTTGGTCTAAATAATTTATATGATGATTTAAGCACTTATCAGCCTAGACAGCACTTCTTTTCACCTATGACAACCACAATATCTGGACACGTACTTTGATGAAAGGGTTGTCTTGGTCTAGCTATTGAAATCTAGGCTGTGATGACAGATAATCAATTAAGTAACATGAATAACAAATTCTTACTTTATGCCACTTTGAGTGGCAAGGAATACCACGATGAATCTTTTATATCAATTCTGACAAACGGTTTTATTATATAGCGACGATCTCTCTCGCAAAATAATTTCGTGAAATGGTAGATGGTCACTGACTATGTAAGTGACTCCATAGGAAGAAAATATTTTTAGCACGCAAGGATATATCTCGGATAAAAAAACTAAATAGAGGAAATGCAGATGTTTGTAATTTATTAATTCTTAAGATGCGATGCAGAGCTTTAAGAAATATTACGTGTGATGGTAGAATGTACATAAAAACCTGAGAAAGTTCAGAGATTTGTAAAAAGAATCTCCATGGTATTCTTGATACACCATAATCTTGTCAAAATTATCTCTTGAACGCGATTATAGACAAGTTATTTACTTTTTATTGCATTGTTGAAAGAAGCTGTTACAGAAAATACAATTTTTGTTGTATTTTTTGAAATTTTCTGCGGTTTTTATGTATTTTTATCTCATTACCATATTATATGACAGAATATTAGAATACACTAAAAATTTGTTTTGGCTAACAGAATCTGTAATTATTTTGGAGCACAAATTAGAAATTATTTATTAAATATATCTGATTTATTTCAAATATAATGAATTAAAAAAAATTTTTTTTAATTGACAATACAATTTATGAACTGCATAATATATTTATGAATGCTATGAATGTTTCAATTTGTCATATTTCAATACATTGCATATATTTTATGACTTATCATCTGTAATCATTTTTAGATTTCTCATTAGTATTTCTTAACTTTTTAGAATCTAAAATTTAGATCGATATGATACTTCGGAAATCATACATATATTTGTAACCTATTTAAAAACTTATATAATACATATCTAACATATATACATGTGAATTACATTATATAATACTATAATTATTTTTAATTACACGTCGCTGTCTTATATGATATAAAATTAAATTAATATACTTGTATTAAATTTTTAACGCAAAACATAAAATTTTCTGTTGACTGCTGTACTTACCGAACGATGCATATTTTATAGACTGACGTTAATTGACATTACGCGGATATCCAATTTCTTAGAACTGGAATCGCCTGATTACAATATCTTTAATGAACACGTATTTATAACATGTTGTATGTTTTCAGATTGCAGTACCAGGTTGATCAAGAAAGTGCTGACAAAATATAGGTATATTTTTCAATTTTTGATAAAATATTTTTTATATTTAATTAACTTTAAATATCAATCAGAGTCTTATTATACAAAAGTTTGTTGTCATATTCTGATTGACATGTTCAAAGTTGTTTGCGGTCAGATTTTTCTTTTGTATAGACATGCTTTTAGAATTGTTAACTTGCTTTAATTTTCGTTGTGTATTGTCAGCAGACTTTTTCTTTACAATATTGCATGTTATGAAAGATATGAATTTTTTCATTATTTTAAAGATTCGTGATAGACAGATCGTACCGATCGCATTTATAAAAATTCTATTGAAACTGATCAATATTTTTTGCATTTTATATAATTTATATAATTTTCTTGCAATTTATAGTCTGAATTCTGAGGTCTTGATACGATGGTTAGGCTTGATGTCCTTACATGAAGTAATGAACTTCGTGTGTCTAAGGTTTGTATAATCTTTAATTTCTTTCTCTGCATTTATTGTTTACGATTAAATCCTTCATGTTAATTCTCATCAATTTAATAATGATGATAGATTTTATAAATGATTCTAATGATTTTAATTATCCTAACGTGTACTGAATAACTAATCAATCTAATTTACGTGACCATAGAATTACACGTATATCGCTAACTCTGCTATTTGTTATTTCTGTATTAAAGGGAAGTTTGTAATGAAGAAGTGACGTAAATTGGTCTGGTACATGATACACACATATAAATTGCTTTAAAAAGGTGAGAATATTATTAGAAATATTTTTTTAAAAAGTGTGCATACGTTTAAATATAATGCATATTATATCAATTAGAAAAAAAATATTTAATGTTATAAATATATCAACGTTAATATAAACTATTGTCAAGACTGCAATGATGATATTCTTTCGGGGCTGAAACCTGATGTCAAAAATCTAATTCCAACGTGTACATTTCTTTTAACTGAAGCACGTCTTGAACTACATTTTATTCAGTTAGTTAATTAATTGTCTGCACTTGTATTAAATAACTAATCAATATCTAATTTATATGATATAGAATTACATGTATATCGCTAACTTTGCTATTTGTTATTTCTGTATTAAAGGGAAGTTTGTAATGGACGTAAATTGGTCTGGTACATGATACACATAAATTGCTTTAAAGGTGAGAATATTATTAGAAATATTTTTTAAAAAAGTGTGCATACATACGTTTAAATAGAGCATATTATACCAATTAGAAAGGAAATATTTAATGTTATAAATATATTAACGTTATAATATATAAAATATTATCAAGACTGCAATGATGATATTCTTTCGGGGCTGAAACCTGATGTCAAAAATCTAATTCCAACGTGTACATTTCTATTAACTGAAGCATGTCTTGAACTACATTTTATTCAGTTAGTTAATTAATTGTCTGCACTTGTACTAAATAACTAATCAATATCTAATTTATATGATATAGAATTACACGTATATCGCTAACTCTGCTATTTTTTATTTCTGTATTAAAGGAAGTTCGTAATGAAGAAGTGACGCAAATTGATCTGGACATGAAATACATAAATTATGCAGATTATGCTTTAGAGGTGAGAAAATTATTAGAAAGATTTGTTTAAAAAGTGTGCATACATACGTTTAAATAATGTATATTATATCAACTAGAAAGAAAATATTTAATGTTATAAATATATCAACGTTAATATAAACTATTATCAAGACTGCAATGATGATATTCTTTCGGGGCTGAAACCTGATGAAAAAAATCAAATTCCAACGTGTACATTTCTTTTAACTGAGGCATGTCTTGAACTACATTTTACTCAGTTAATTAATTGTTTTTACTTGTTTTTCATAAAAATGTTTTGTATGTATAGGGTATTGCAAGGCGCACTCTCTCTCAACAAGAGTACTTTTCAGCATCAAGTAGCTGAAGGCTACTTTAACTTTATTTGTAGAAAGGTACATTATACTTATTAATTAACCTATATTAAACTTTTTATTCTCGTAGAGTAGAAAATCAAAATATTAAACAAGAAATTACCAGTTCGGTTGCTTTTAGCTTATTATATATTAGTTAATATAATTAACTAACTTTCCAATAAAAAGAATTATTAGCATTATATTCGCGGGAGGATTAAGTAAATATAAATTACACAAATAAAATGTTTCTAGTTTTGTATTAAAATTATGAATAATTAATTATGAAAATGATGAATAATTGGCTAGAGTCCTGAATGAAAGATGAGAAAGCACTCGTTCACATTTCTGATTTGTACGACATCTCAATTTTTATCGTAAACATTCATTTACGAAAATAATCAATTTCTATTTGTTTGCAGCATTACATGCAGTACGGGCCAGCGGTTTGAAACTTAAATTATTCAAATATTTATACGAATGTTTTATATTTGAATAAATATATTTTTTTATTAAAATAATGCGTTAATCGATTTATTTTATTAAATTATCTTCCGACTTATATCATAATGCATTATTTAGCGGATATGAATTGGAGTCAGCAAGCAAGGACAGATTAAGATAAATAGGTATTGATATCTTAAGACATTTTAAAAAAATATAATAATAATATGTGTATATCGTGAAAAAAGCTTTGACAAAACATTTTATTGTTGACCGCAGAAAAAGCCATATACACTTTCACACAAAATCGATCATAGTTCGATAATAATATTGAAAAATTCATAATTGAAATGTACACAAATATAAAGACGACGATGATGTTGCACGTTCCTCTTGTGTGTGCCAGAATTGTAGAAAAATTATCCCGAATATTTTTCGCAACACTCGTTGAACAACTTATTATTCGGTGATGATACGGGCGTGTATATAGATAGTTCCTTTCCTTCATTTAGTAATATGACGATGCTAATTGCGTTTTGAGGTGCGCTTTTATAAATTCACAGAGCTTTTGACTTCACATATGAGATGCGATATATTTAAAATCGAATACACGGCCGGAGCGGGTGGAAGGAACGATTTTTGGTGTTTTGCGCTTCTATAAATCTATCTAATCCTATATACTTTTAGCCGCGACGGTCAAGTGCCATATAATATATTTATATATGTATATATATATTTTTTTTTTATTGGTACTATCCGAACGCAGCACGCGCACCTTTGTTTTCATATCGCAAGTTAAGTACAGATTAACAGTAGCGATTTAAATGTTCACACACATTGCGTGCTCTATTGTATAAGTCTCTATTTTTTTTTTGTAATTTATATAATATATACCTCTTTTCTTCTAGAATTCCTTTGCGATGACCTTAATTTTTTATATACGACATTTTATTTCTCTTACTATCGTATTGTTCAACCAATGCCTCGAGAAACCTGCGCTCAACTTGTACCAATAAAATCCGAGCGTCCTTCGGTTTATTTTCTTTCCTCCATCGTTCAACATTATATCTCAATTATACTTTTTATCTGTTAATACTTATTAAATATTCTTTTAATTATTGTAGATCACAGACAACTTGTTCTTAATCCATAAAAACAATTCAATTATCTTTTTATTTTTCTCCATAGGTTACCGATGTGTATTGAATGTGCCTTTCACGGTGGTGTATCGTGTATGTGTCGTGGGTATTGCTCGGTGTGTGTGTGATCGCAAAAAAACAGCACGAATCCCGGAAACGTAAACCGATGTCGAGCGATAATTACATATGGTCTTTTTCCACATCTCGCCCAGTTTATTGCCGCATGGAACACCAATATATTTTCGAGGATGAAAACTCGAGGTTGTAAATAACCAAATTATACATTTTCAGTCAAGTTTTTAGTAAAATTTTCAAAGTTTCGATACAAACGCTATAAACTAAATGCTCACGTGCATTTCGAAGTATTACCTGGGTACTCTCCGAGTTTCCATGCGGCAAGCGTTTGGTCGATATCCCAGGCGACGTTATAATGCTAAAATCATAACGTAACGTAACAGCTAATTATGTTCACGGCCGACATTGAGACGATAATAAGACTAGCCGTTCTTTTTAAGCCTGAGGAGTAGCACGAAGCTTATTGCGATTTTGAAATTATCGCGATTACGATTTATTTTAAACCGTTGGGCACCAAGTACATTTTCATCCTTTGAGGGATACTCGTTAAAACTTCTGTGCAGAACAGCTCAATGTTGTCAAATATAACATTGTTAAAATATACAAATGGTACATAACAAAAAAAAACCATGTAGTGACTCTAGGTCTGCCCTTTTTAATTATGTGCTCTCAACACCTGTTTTCTCTTTTTATTTTTTTTTCCTGAAGAAACAGCGCATAATTTCTCTCGTTTAAATGCAGAAAGCGTACCTAAAACAACAACAAGCCCTACCTCGGTTTTTTGTCTCGAGAGAAGCCCTCACCTCGCATTATATACCGAACGTTCCTTCGCCTTGTGCATTCGTATCGATTTAAATGCGCATATGTAGCGCAGTCGTAAGACTCGCGTAAGGTACCCTACGTTTCTTCGTGAGTGTCGGTCAGGTACCTGAAAAAACCGTTAGAATTTGTGCGTGTGGAGATCATAGACGATACATGGACGAGGCCGCAACGGGGTGCGGGGGTGGACATTTGCGAATCGCGCGCGTTTTTTTTTTCTTTACTTGCAAAAGCGTGTCGCCAGTTAAAAGTGGAACGGACGTGATGTCGTCGGTGTGTCTGATAAAAATGTCTAACGATGCACGCGAGTGGACGCATCATGATCACACAGCAAGCGAATTACCTGATAATACTCATAACGTTTTTACGGTATTTAGCTCATAGTTGATTAAGTTCTTTAAGTCCATAGCTAACTCTCGTGACTTTTAATATACAGATAGCGCGCGACGCCGAACGAGTGGACACCTCGCTAAGCGTCCCTTTCCCTCCTCTGCGTTCTTCGGATGGACGTCCGTTCGGTAATCGTTGAGTGAACCAGAGGGAACGTATATACTCGGTAAAATGCGCTTCGTTGCAAGTTTGTGTCGGTCGTTTTGAGAATGGCACGAGTCCAGGTAACTTTGAGATTCAATCGCTTAATATAAAGATATAAAAGAATCGTTTACATAAAAACGATAACCGCTTCTTGTATAAAAACAAGCTTCTCCAAGTTTCGTAACGTGATACCATACATAGATAGAAACGTACGTTCGAGAAATCGATTACTTGCACAGGCAGACTTATAATCCACCGTTAAATTTATCATTTATACGACGTGTAAATTTTTAACTGACAATTATTATAGATTTATACAATTCAAGAATAGACTCGTGCCGTTTCCAAAGCAACCGATTTGCTTCCTTTCTACGCAGAACGATCGCCTACCGTCGCGGATACATCGTGGAAAATCGTTTAAAAATATACGGTGTACCCGAGAACGCGCTACGTGTACGACAGTAAGGACAGGTTCTTCATGGGATGCGATATACAGGCACGAGATTCGCGAATTGATTTCGTATCGCGAATCGCACTTAGACAAGCTACGAAGAAGGCATCGTGCGAGGTAAATCATCAATCTGGCGCGCGGAATAACGGCTGCCGCGTGCCAATGTTAAACATTGCAAGGAAACGAAGAACTTTTCTGGCGCATATACGTGCATCGCGCTGAAGATACCGCATTCGTGAGAGTTTCTGCCTCTCTCTGGCACGACAGTCTGCGACAGAGTTATCGATACGCACGACATCGCAATTATTGAGCTATTATCGAGTAGGAAAAGGTATGTCGCGAAATATCGTCGTGACACCTGCAGATATAAGTCGGCGCTTATAACGGGGACAGATTTACGATAGAGAAATGGCAGATTTTAGTCAAGGGTCGCCCTCGAATCGCGCCGTGTATTCGCGCACGATTCGAGTTCGCTCGAGAGAGTACCGAGTGTGTCTCTGGTTCACTCCGTGAATCGCGAGGGTGGATTTTAAAATCGATCCTGAGACAGAAAGATAACTTGACTCCTTTCCTCGGTCGAGGAAGCTTTCCTCGGCCGCTGTGACGCCTCGCTTCTTTACGGACGGCGATGGAATCGCCTAGTGTGGTCTCCACGAGATATTATTCAGACCTTGAAAATGCCGCTTCAAACTGCTGCCGTCGGCCCAGGGGGAGTCGAGATACTCGTCGTCATCGTCTTGCTCAAGTTTCTGCAAGTTAAAAACTAATATGACACTTCTCGCTTAATGTCCTCGCTCAATTCCTCTTAATGAGGAATATCTCGGGTTTACATGATTTATTTCGATACTATTCAACCCCCGCGCTTTTGAAGTTGTAGAGATCATCTCGGGTTTACCTTATTTATCTCTATATTATTCGCCGCTTAAAGAGCGAGATTGAATTATTTACAAGTTAAATTGTTGGTTAAATTGTAGTTAAGATTTACATGAATGTAATCACCTTTCAACTTTTAAGAACGTTACTTCCTGATATTATTTAAATTATTTCCTATATTATTTAAAAAATAATTTACATAATATTTTTAAGTGCAGCACTGTATTATGTTGTCAAGATTAGAAGAATCATTTTTTTTTTATCTTCACCGTGTATCTCGATCGAGTTCACCCTTAATGTCTCGCATATTGGTTCAATTCGTGAATTCGAAGCCTCGTTGATATCCCAAACTTGCTCGTCTGTGCGCATAGAGCGCAAACGACCCTAATACCTCGCGGTTTCTGCAAGCTCGCGCGGTATTCGCGAAGAGACGACCGCGAGAATTCGGCGAGGTAGGAGAGAGCTCCGAGGGCTGTCGTTTGGAAGCTATGGGAAGGGCCGAGAAAGCAAGGGTGAGTTAGGCGGGGCTTGTTGGGTCAGAATCGATGCTCGCGTCCTTGCCTGGTCTCTCTCAGCGTGGCCTCTCTCACGCATCCCGTGTATAAACGACAAAACCGCAGGTCCCCCGTTTGCGTGGGGGCTAACTCACGATTGATCATGAACACGTGCGAATTCGTGCCGCACGGAAACGTGCATGCGTCGAGCATGCTCGGGCAAAAATAGATGAATTAAAGTAATATGTTGGGAATTCATTGTGTAGGATAACACGGTTCTAAGCCTTGAAATTGCAATAATTTGGCTATTTAAAATCTTTTTTTATTCACAATTTTAATAGCAGTCTCTAACGAAGTTAAATAATTTCATTAAACTGAGATTTTTGTAATTGCTGAAAGATTTCCCCAGTAAAAGAAGTAAAAGGATTATTTATTATTTATTTAATCTTGATTGTGAATAATATAAAGTGATTTTGATATACTGAGAATAGAAATGATTGCAAATTTAATATATTTTCATATAGTGGAAAGTTTTTGTGTTGAATAAGTTTTTTAGAAAATAAAAAGATGGATAGTCTCAAATGTCATGCATTTGTCTCAACTTTCCGATTTGCAGAATAATAATTGCAGTTCTTTCTCGCTTTCTCGCTGACAGACGGCAAAATAAACTGGGGCAAAGTAATATAAGTAGCTTTGCATGAAGGAGAACTACTACTCGCTACTACATCTCCTCGGCAAACATAACGGGTCAGACATTGTCGCGTGTGTAGTTCTGCTCTTCGAGAGTGGAACGGATTATTTGCGGATGTAGAACGCTCGTTCGCGCCCAGTATCTGCTAAAAAATGTTTCATCCTTCCGCAGCATATACATGTTTCAGAAGTCGTTTATGACTTTTCTTGAGAAACGTTTAGAAAATTGTACTCTCTCGTGTAGAAAGATCACGAAAACAAATTCGTTACGCTGTCGCACAACGTAAACTCGCGAAAGTTTCCGCTCGAAAGATCAGACACGAGGAAATAGGGGTGTTTGATCGTTGCTTCTGTCGCTGTCGTTGAATGGTAGGTATGAATCGGGGGATACTCCGGATAGATTACTCTGTGTATATGCGGTCGAACGGTGGTGGGAGAAAGGTAGCGGCGACTCGCAGTCTATCGCGTAGCCGTTCGACCTATATATCGCCCTGCATCCCGAGTCCGCTATTTATAGATAGATGCGCCGGTAGTGTGGTCGAGAGCACTTAACTGCGCCATCATTTTATTACATCGGTAGCTTTTTACGAACAAATTATTCTTATGAAGTTAATCGCGAATTTGAAAAACAAAAAAAAAAAACCAGTTGACGCGAAGAATAGAGAGGATGCGATTTCCCGTGGTGGAGGATACTTCTCTATTATGACGCGTACTTCCGTAGCGATTCATCGAACATTCGATTTAGAATTCGTGGATCAATTTATCTTCAACGAATTTATCCTGTAATCTCCATTCTACACCCACGGCATTCGAGTATATCGCATTCTCGTCGGAAGTTTGGATTGCTATACGGTTCGGGATTCTCGATTATTAAATATTGAACGATGTATGTCGTAGGATTTCTGTAATCAATTCCTCTGCGTACCTTTAGAATCCGCGGCACGATTAATCCCAATTTAAAACGTGCTGAAATAACGTAAATCTCTGACGATGAAACCGAAATGACAATCTGACATGTACGTGATCTGACATATTTTTACCTACAATATATCTGGTATTTTTTTTTTTCGAGTCGTATTTATTCGTGAAACAATGTGTATATGAAAGTTGAAGTATTCTACCGTTCGTGCGACGTTAAATGTTCGTAATGTATTGATTACTCATTTGTCTCATTAAAGAGGCGTACGTTCCAGCGAACGTCTTTACGTACAATGCCCTCAGAACGTCGATATTCCTAAAATTTATCGCGCTGTTATTGTTCAAACGACGCGTTTCGTAATTGACGGCTGCATGGAGATACATGAATATTTCGAGCTGTTTGTGAACAACTTGGCACGGCGCCGCGCCGATCCGATTGCTCGCAACTGATCAATTTTATACAGGGAGATGCTTGTTCACATGGATTATCGAACACCTTCGGTTCGCCGCAAACCACGAAGGAAATTGACTGAATACTCCTATGGCAACGTCATATCTGAACGTATATAAACCGTGCGGACCGCGAGATGACATTTATGCACTCGGCGCGCTGTTTCTATAGCGAGTCGTTCATTCAGACGATTTTATGCCCGGCGTAAAATTATTGCATCCGAGTGAAGCACTTAGACTCAAGTTAGCTCTTACGACAACATAAATATCGTTCTGTGATTACGAAGCAGACGGGTAAATGGGGTAAAAAAAAAGAGAGTTCTGTTTAATTTTATGTTGTGCCTCCGAACATTTTGTTAATCATTTTTCATGTTATTCACTTTGGCCTGTAGTCTCAGAGTTCACTTTTGTCGATAAATGCGCGCATTTATTTCTGAGATTCATGTAACGTAAATATGCTAAATGCGCGCATTTATGAAAGTGAACTGAGAATACGGGCCTTTATGTATATTGTTATGCGGAAAGAGAGAGAGAGAAAGAGAGAATTGCGCCGTAATAGCTTCTCTGGGGCTCAGGCAGGATTACCATTCCTAAGGAATAACTCTAAATCGTCGGCGATTGCGGTTAAGGTGATTATGCCTGTTCACAGTTAATGCTTAGAGCAAGTCTTCTCGAAGCCCTACGGAAAACCACGAAGACACTTAAAAGCTTAGATCGACAGTCAACAAGTATAAGATAGCGAGGTCTGGCCGGTCTCTCTTTACGTTGACACGCGTTCCTAAAGTCAATCGATACCACACGAGATTTTCGGTGAAGCGGTGCTTACCCCTGAGCGGAGAGCGAGTTAGGAATCCCGTCAAGACTTTCCCTGCTGATGTCGTCGGCCATCGCGACCTTGAGTTGGTGCCCGAAGCTCGCCAAATCCTCCCTGAAGGCTTCACTTCCGGGCGTCAGTGCACCGCTAGTGGGCGGCAAGGGTGTACCGTCGCCTTCCCCTTCCTCCCCTTCCTCACCCTCTTCGCCACCTACGAGGACCACCTCGTCTTCGTTGTAGATCTTGAAGTAGGCGATGGTGAGGTATATCACCGAGATTATGAAAGACGGTATCGGAATTGCCATCGCGTACACAAGGTTCATGTACACCTGAGGAAGCGTTTCACACATGTGACCAGAGCTTGGCGGAAATTAATATGTGCATCCCGGGGTTCTTTTACCCATGCATCGAGACAGTGTTTTGTGGAAGGAATCCCGCGAACGAATTTCGACTGAAAGATTAATTTAATTACGAATAATTTTGTAATTAGTTACTCGAATTACTGATCACAAAGTATACAAATAAAAGAAACTAATTAATCTGATCATAAATAAGAATAAGAAAAATTATATAGATGAATATTGTTTAACGGATAATAAATATAATCCGAACAAAAGAGTAGTGAAACTGAATGTAACTCGACAAGTGGTAGCAGTCAATGTATGATCAGCCGTTTATAGAGATATTTGTATTGAGAAATAACTAAGCGTTATTTTTCAATCATCTTTTCCAATTAAGAATAAATTGTATTAAAAAAAACGTTATTCGATATCACTATGGCAATTTCATTGCCAAGACACGGCCGAGTTGATCCTGTAAAATGACCTTTCTATAAATTTCTATAAATTTGGCGGCAGAACAGTCCCGAGAGAGAGCCGTGTTATTCGCGCCACGTGATCCTATTTCTTCCTGTCGTCCATTCGTTCGAAGGATTGGCACTTGTGCCAGAGCATCGAGAGCACGGGCGGCGGGCTTTTCCGGGATCGCCGATATTATCGGCGGGTTTATAATAGCACGCCGGCCGCACACACTTGTGGAAATTGGATTTCTGCGCGCCGGGAGAAATTTTCTTTTCTTCCGGGCGGCGCATCGCGCGCCGCGATGGCTTCCGTCTTTATTGTCATCGAGCCGCCCATTCAACCGCTTTGAAATGCATTGTCCGTTCCTCGTGCGGACGGTCGCATTTCCGTCGCCGTTAACGCTACTCGCGCTGTGCCCCCACGCGCTCGGAAAATCTCCTCTTCCGCTCTTTGCTATCGCTTACATCTTCTACGTGCGATCTTTCGCAATGTAATTCCAATGAATGAATTAATTAATTTTCGGTGCAGATGCGGGAGAAATCCGTTTTACACCGATTGTCTCGAAATGAAGATCATTTTCAGGTATCTACGGCGTCAAGGTCTAAACTCGACGGAAATTATATCGCTTTCAACACGTAGTCGAGATTATGCGAGATTCATAAAGAGATGAACCCCAGACATTCTACAGGAATAAACGCGAGACTCATTTGCAGCATAGAGCCGCGATCAAAGTGACAGTCGGGACTGTCGGGAGAATAACTTTCGTGAGAATGTCTCTGCGTTTCCAGTTAGAGCCGATTCACCGTTCTCCGCACGAACTCATTACCGGGATCCATTTAATCATTTCATACGAAACAGTTTCGGCCGGTATATCACGCTCCGCTCCCGATAGACAGCCGCAGTATTGATTCTCAAGTGCGCGGCTCAAGTCCCGGCGTTTAACTCGGGCAAAAGTCACATAGCACTTCTTTCGCGTGACTCGCACATACCGATATAGATGGCAAATCGCCTGAACTATAATCCGGTCACCGGGTTATAACACGCCGGGAAGCTAAAGCCACGTCAGTGGCCGACGGATGCCATCGCGTCGGCGAAGGAATTCGCACATCCAAGGATTTAGGGTTGAAACTGGAGACAGACACACATAGACGCGACGAGAGAGGGTGTCCACGGCGTGGGAAGTGTATAACAATAACGGCCAGAGACCTGCCACATGTCGAGGTCGCTGATGACTATCCCGGGATCCACTTTCGAGTAGTAACAGCTAAAGTTCTGCCCTATGTTGGCGTACTGCCGGTAGAAAATACTGCAATTCAGTATTGGAGGGTATCCACAGCCTTTTACGTTGGGGAACAGCTTGGCCCCGGTGAAGTACCACACGGAGTCGTTGCCCATGAGACCTGCGAACTTTCCCTCGTTATTGTTCGGCAACGGGGGAACGCGTTCTAGCGGGAGAACCGGAAGAACAAACCGGACGGGGGGGGACAAAGAAAACGTATAATGACTTCTGTATACAATACGCTCTCACGTTCAGCGAGATGAATCGCTGAAGTTTTACCGGAGAAAACTTATCTCTCTCTCGCGGGTGCTGTAACAGTTTTAGTTCTCTATCTATTGGCTTCGTTAAGTCCGCACCTGTTTCTAACGATTTTCGCACGTAGAATCAATCAGAATAATTCATCGCAACGAAGACTTTTCAATTCCGGTAATAATTGTAAAATCATAAAATATGACAAGATATTTATATAATTATAGATATAATGTAATTATGAAAAGTTAATAATTATCAATAGTTTTAAACTTTTACTTCAACGTTCCTATTATTTCTGTCGGCTCTTTGATTGGATAACAGAATAGGATTTTATAATTTCATGACATTTATAGCTTCAAAACGGTTCTGATGCATATGTAAAATATCAATTACACGAATAAATAGCAAGCTTCTCCTTTCGACTATATAACCACGCTCTTTCGAAAACAAATATGGAACGGATTCAGATGACCGAAGGTAGGATTGAATGTAAATCTCAAATCCTCGGTGATATCACTTTGTACCTGTAGGGAAAGATTTCGGCAGTCCGTTCTCGTCATCCACGGCAAAGTTCTCGTCGCCGTCTTCGATGTACTCGCCTAAGGAACGCTCGTAACGAGGCATCCGCTTGTTCTCTTCGTCGTCCTCGACACTTCCTACCGCTCCGCCTTCCCCATCCGACCCCTCGGTCGTGTTTTCCGGTAGCTTATAGTTGACGCGTATTTGCGTGCAATCGTACAGTTCCTTAGTGCAACCCTCTCTACAGGATGTCCATGAGCAATTGCTCGTACCTGGACTCAACGATCATTCATGGAAATTGCCGCGGCCGCGGAATACACAATCCAAGCACAATACACAGAACATTCGCGCATGAACAAATGACTGGAAAAAAAATGAGTGACACATCCAAAAATACACGTACGCACATACATACATCAAGTCGTAAAAAACGAGTGAAAGCGTGAGACAGCGGATTGAAACATTGACAATTCCATGAAAATGGATAATTCTTTATGAAAATTTACGAGATTGAAGTTTGAAGCTTGCAACCGTCAACAAGCATTACACACAATTCATTCAAGAATTTATGAAATATTCGTTAATTTATTCAAATTTCTAGACAATAGCTGTATCCATCACCGACGTGACGTTTAAATGAAAAAGTAATAGCTCACAGTCGCCAATTTATTCCAGATATACAGTCAACGCGGATAGACACACATTGCGAGAGGATAGATCCGCCGTGTGAAACGAATATCGGAAACGTGCATGCGGAGACCAGAGGCGAAGACGATGGCAAAGCAGAGAGTGTCGGGGATTGAGCCGTCGTCCAGAAAGTGTTTTGCATCGTGACGTAAAGTTGCAAGGGATGTTGACACGAGGCCGGTGCTCAATCGTGAAGAGCACCTGCACCCCTATTGACGTCCGTGAAGAGAAGAAAATTCAAGTGACGAAGGAGAAACGAGGGGAGACTCGAATGAACGTGAGCCGCGGGGGTACCAAGAGCACAAAGACACCAGTTGCGTCGATCTTATCACCACTCGCCGCGGCCTCTCTTTCCTGGCTAACGATTGACCGGTTCTTTCGATTCCTTTTATATCTTTGTATTTTTCACTCGATAGATAAGCTCGTTCCCGCAAATGTTATTTAACTAAATTACTAAAGTTTCGCTGGTTCTCTTTTTCTGGATTAAAAAAAACAAAAAAAAACGAAGGATTTATTCAAATAACGACTACTAATAAATTTATGATACACATATATATTCTCCTGCGAGCCAAGAGAAGTCCCCTGAAACATGCATGCAGAGAAACGACGTTCTCTGTTCCTCGGGAATTTTATGTCACGGTATTCATCTAATGGAGAATTAAAATTTATAGGACAGTATAAAACTTTTATGTTAGCTATTCACGAACGTGCGGTGGACGGTCCGACATGAAAGGCAAATGCGTGCCATCGGGGGATAAAAAATGCATAGGCTTTTTTTTTGTTACAATCTCCGTTGAATTTATCGTGATCCAGAGCGAGTTAGGGAAGCATTTCCCAGGCGGCGAAGGAAGACGAAGTAATCACGACGGAACGGCGCGGCGTTCTTCAACGTTTGCCGTTATAATTAAAAGCGCAATTACTTCCGTTATTGTTGCCCATGTGCTGATCTTCCTACGACTTCACTGCTAATAAGAGGTGGATGCGATTGCTGTTTTATGCCAACTAAATAAATTGTGATATACGATAAATATGAAATTAAGCGCGGAAACGTCAGCTGTCCTGTGACGTTCTTCGTCACTTTTGTTCGGTCTATGGGAAATAGCCTTTCCAATCATTCATGAAACTCGCATATTTTGACGCTGACCTAATTCTATAAATGGGAATTTACGTCAATTCCTGGTGTAATACGTTTATCATCGTCTGTCACGTGAAATATTTTTAGAATAAAATAATACATAATTTTCTTTGGGAAAAAAAAAGAGTATTATTTTTTCTAATATATATCGCAAACTTTTTTATTTTAAATTACGCACGACATGTCTCTTTTACCAGTTACGTCACGGTATTCATCTAATGGAGAATTGAAATTTAATAAGATTAGATGCGATTTGGACGCGATTCTTTCTACAAATTTACAAAACGTCTCTCATCACGTGCATACAAACGCAAAATGATATATGTTCATACCAACAAACACACATGCTTGGACATAGAAACAGAGAAACGTGAAGGACTTAGATTGCGCGCGAAGGAAGAATTCTCAGAAGAGCGAAGAATAGAGAGTTTACACAACACATGCAACGAGGAGCGACAACGAGAGCGAACAGGTGTGAGAGATAAGGGTTGCCGATTGTTCACCTCTTCTGGACTCAACGTCGATGGTAACACACTCGGCGGGTCGAGTGTCGAACTGCATGAAGATGGTGGTGAAGGCGGGGTCGATAACGAAGGGGACCAAGAAGAGGAAGGCGAAGAGGCTGAAGGTGCTGAGGAGGATGAAGAACGCGGTCGTGTAGAACAGCAGCTTCTGCAAGAACGTCTGCTTCTCCTTTTCGTCCGCCATCTCGGAGAACAAACGGCAGTGCTGGTTTCGTGCTGGGGGCTCCTAAGCGACGTCGTCGCCGTCGTCGTCGTCGTTGCCGTCGTCGTCGTCGTCGTCGTCGTCGCCGCCGTCGTCCTCGGCGTGCCTGCTGCTCGTCGTCAGACGTCGGACGTCGAAGAGACGGAACGATCTGCAGGCAATTCGCAGGTATTTGTCCTCCGTTGCCGTCTGGTATCGCGAGTCGAGTTTTCTTCGTGCCCCGAAAGACCTCGCGGAGGGGGAGGGGGAGAGAGAGAGAGAGAGAGAGAGAGAGAGAGAGAGAGAAAAAGAGAGAGAGAGAGAGACCCCCCCCCCCCCGAGAGATGATTTCTCTTACGGAGATTCCCAGGGGTTAGCATGCGCTGGAATGCTTCCGTTAGAGGTGAGATTCTTTTGTACGCATTGTGCAACGAGCGCCATTTATCTTGATCACCTTGAAGCGACGTATCGATTAAACGACTTTTTTTCTCTTCTTTTGCGACGTACATTCGGTCGAATGATGAAAGAGTATAATTTTTTATATTATCTAGGGGTTGTGTGATATTGTTTCGCGGTCTATTTTATCCTTTGGCAAACTAGGGGCATGTACGTATATATATGGGACCTGTAAATGGCAGTGGAAATAGACGAAATCAATACTATCATGAATCTAACATTTTTTTATCGTATTCATAGATTGCAGTAATCTTTTTTTTCCCCATTGGAAGGAGGGAAAATTAACGATAGTTTATCTAGCTCTTAAATAATCCAAAGAGCTCCGTTTTGTTTAAAAAACAACAATGTTATATTAAATGTTATATTAAAACTGAGTATTATAAATTTCATGATTTGAATTTCTCGTAGTAACAACTTTATAGAACACCTTTAATTTCAACGTAGGTTATTGCAGGAAGCAAAGGACAAGGAAGTGCCGGACAATTACGTGTTTCCAACTTGGTCTATGGGCACTATCGGCTTTCGGCACAATGACGCGATCGTTCGATTCTCATGAAAGATAAATGAGACGGACAATACCTATTAACGTCGCACATAACTTGGTTTTCATTGAATTCTTGTTAGAGAGAAGATAGAAGATTTCTTACAAGTTTTATCATGGATATTTTATTGATTATGTTTTATTATTAAATTTTACTCGATTTTTATATTCATATAAAATTTGTAAGGGTCAGAAAGACGGAATCTGTGCCTCTTAAAATGTCTCAAGCCTTCAGTATCGAGGTAAAGTTGCTCCTCAAGTTTCTTGGTCATCGAAGGCAATTCATGGAATTTTCCGGCGGAAGTTTCTGACGTCCTAAAGAAAGACGAAATGACTGTTGGACTCAGGATTGATCCCGGCCCTGAGATCCAAAATATTGCTTCGCACGTTATTGGATTTTATTTATATACTGTCACACATTATACACAAGAGAGAATAAGGATAAAACTTATAACGAGTTTTAAGGAGGTTTATGTGAGTTCACGTGGAGTCGTTTAATCGAAGGGATTAAAGACTGTATCGTGTCCTTCGTACTTGAAAATAATTTACTCATGTAGTTTATCCTTTGTTTTAAAAAATCAATTAAATGAAACAATTAATTAATATAAATAAAAAGTAAATTATTTATGTACCCCATTAAAAATAAAAGAAAAATAGCGATTAAGAAAAGCGTTTTGTACGTCGTAATAAATTGATTAGTAAAGATGATAAAGTTATTGAACATTACTGAAAGTAATCTGTTACTTTGTCTTAAAAAATAATATCTACTTAATTTATGCTGTTTACTGAATCTTAATTTAATTACCAATTGCGACGTATGATCATAAGATCTAAGATTGCTTTGCTTATACATTGATAAATTTATATGTATAAATATATATAATGTATATTTTTTTATGACATACACAAAAAGTGCTTATACAACTTTAATAACTTTTTCAAGCTTACTACGCTTTTCTAATGCATGATTTACGTCGGGGGTATACCCTATTGCATAGCGTGTCTCTATTGCAAGTCTATCTAACCTTTCCTTTGCCTAATGTAATTTTGATAGCACCCGGAGTAGATAACAAAAAGTCAGGATACTTCATAGTTGTCAACAGTTCCTAATAACGAGAAAGTTGTGAAAGCATTATCTTATTCTCCGATTTTACCGCAATCACTAATATTAAATAATTATAAACGTAAATATAAAAAATAATGTGGCGCAACTTCTTTATAAAGAGATGTTCTGCTATATATTAATAGTTCGACAGCGAAATCTATTTACGTAACTTATTTTCTCGTACACATCTTTCAAGATTTACATCAAAATGAAGAAATGACTTTATTCGCACGACTACTATTTATTTTCTTTTTATAAAATAAAAGAGAAAGAAAGGAATAACTTTGCACCGCGTTAAGCGATAATTTTAGAACCACTTAGCATCTAAGAAAATAGTCAATAAAAAGCTTTTTCGTGGATATTCATGAAAGTACAAGGCTTACGAATTAATTTCTTAGAGGTAAACGTGATTCTAAAAGCTCCTGTTTATCGTGGCGCAAATTTACCTACATAGAGGCAATATGTTATCCTACTTAATAGTCTTCGAATGTTTACTCGCGAATAAATTTTGCTCTCGGCTCGCTAACATTTAAAACTCTTCTTTACGGGATCTTTGCGATAATTTGCAATATTTTCGGCGTTTTGTTTCAAGACGTTATCTCAGGTGAAGCTGGATCTTAAGCGATTCAAACCCCGAGAATCTCTCAATCGGAGCGAGTCACGCAAAGAAAACTCGACCAGTTCCCTTCGGAGTCGGACGTAACGGTACCCCCTATGTAGAAAATGCGAATGCATCAGGGCTCGGCGCCCTCTTCCTGTGCCCCCTCATCATCATCATCCACCTTCTGCTACTCCTCTTCCCGCGTTCTTCGCTCCTCTGCCCTCCTGCCGATCTCTTCGTCCCCTACTTCCGCGCACTATGTCACACTGCTGTCCACCGTGCACATTTGTCTCCCCCGCGACACGCGAATCACCACGACGCCCTGGCCCACTGCCGAAGGATGATTAAATCGGGGGAAGGCGCGAAAGAGAAGAAGGGTTGCAAGAAGAAGGGATGAAAGAGGGACAGGGTGGAGGCGAAGAGATAAAAGAAACGATATACCGTCCCGCGATACGTGGATCACGACGGGATCCGCATAGCGTGCGCTTTCAGCGACGAGCTTCCATCGGCAGACCTCCTACGGCAGAGCCAAGTCCGTGTGTGCGCGAAGCTTTTATCCTGGCCGCGGCGCCGACGGATGCCGGGCTACTGCAGTCGGTGGAGCTTTCGGGCGAGCTTATTTTCAAGCGATAACAGCGCCAACGACGGTACCTCGTAGCATCGACCGCCGCCACCACCGTCGACGACTACGACGACGACGAGGACGACGACGGCGCGATCGCCGTCGTCCGGGGCGGCCCCCGTAAGCCCCTATCACCTTGCGTTCCCTCTTCTTCGAAGAAGGCGCCCCTCGCGCTTTCTTTCGCGATTACCCCGGCGTACAATTTATTGCCATTGCTGTCTTGCTGGATGGCATGCTGTTTAGCAATTTATATCGTTATAACTGTCTCACGAGCTTCGCACGAATACGAGATATCGAAGCTTTCTTTCCCCTTTTCGCTTCAAATCTGTTTTTTTTTCTTTTCTTTCTCCCAATACAATTTGCCTTTTTTCTTTTAAGACTTTTTAAATATTCATTAATCATAGGAGAAGGGCAGAAACGTTAAAGTATGAGATATCTTAATGTGATTTGGATCTTTTTTAGAGAAATATGTAAATTTCAAACATACGATAAACTATATAATTTGTATTTATATAAATAGAAATGTATATTCAATTTAAGACATTTAACATAATGGAACTTTGAAAATTATATCCCCGTTTTTTAAAATTAAATCCTTTAATGAAATAATAATGTAAGAAAATTGCATTTTTAGTTTTGCATTTTTTTTTTAATTTTACGCACGACACAATTCTGAGGATTATTCTACAATGTTAGAATTATCTTAACAATTTTTATCTCTAATATTACTGGTGTCTATTTTTTGCTATATTTTTTATGTTGTTTTTTATTATTTATTCGATGCAATATACCACTCTTAAGAAGTAGTTCTACCATCGATCCGAGAATTTCGAAGGATCGGTTGAGAAATAAGAATAGGGTAAGGAGATTCGAGCTATTCGAGTCAGTTAAAGATAAAATCGGATAAAAATTTTCAAGCCAAAAAGCCCTCTCTACCTTAAAAATTGAAAAGCTCCTCTCTGTTTTGAAAATTTTTTATACGATTTTTTCTTTAAAATATATTGACTCAAATAGTCCGTCCTTATCCTAACGAGTTGCAATTAAATCGGAGTTGAACGCGATGGAGTCATGAACCTCGCTTTGTTTATGTAGGAGGAAATAACGGAGATTTTATTACCGCTATTTCAGCGTTAAGACCAGTGTGTGCTTTAATCTTGAATTCTTAAGTCCATATTTATAGTCGCGTTTACTTGAAATCTCGTCTTAAGGGAATACCAAGTGAGATACTCGGAATGGAGATTCTTACTTTGAGACGCAAACTGTTCGATGTAACGACTTTAGATTAGAGAACAGCTGCGACTATTCAGCTGAGCATTCGATTATCCATGTAAAATTTAACTTGACATTCAAGGCATATCGATTAAAGCAGCGATAGGTGCTTCTTTTCAAAATCGATGTCCAGAACTATTTATAAAATGATATCTGCATTTATTCTTAATAAAAAACAAATTTATATCTCAGAAAAGACTCAGAATTGAAGAAGATAAAGGACAAAGAAATCTTCTTTATATGCCAGATATACTTTCCTTAATTCTATCTGACAACCAACTGTCTGATATCCTTGTGATTTAAGAAGGAAAACCAATAAGCGCTCCCGGTCTAGTTGGAGTTTGGAACAGTGACGAAGTCACTGAAACGAAATTAAGCCCTTCGCTTGTAGATGAAGTTCGCTTCATCTACAAGATGTAGAAATTTTAAGAGAGATATACATATCGAGTGGTTTCAATCTATTGCACGCAGAAAATTTTTCTCGTAAATACAAGTATACACGAACAAAGTAAATACCATACTAATCTTGCACGGCTAGGATATAGTCATAATATGCAAAAGATTTCAAGAAAGTATAGGAAAATTTAGAGAGCAAAAAATAAAACTATACGCAGAAGTAAATATTTCCATCAAGTATGGGACTTTCGAGAGCGCGTTTTACTACGTTAATTTAAAGACGAATGATTCAATTATATTTTGTTCGATTGTGTCTTATCCCGAATATCGCTGATGAACAAAAAACGAGACGTCTGTTGCAGTCATGTCAAAAAACATAAGTTGAATAAGTTGCCGTTATAGGTTGTGGCGGTCAGCTGTCCGCCACGTGCGAACTTAAGAACGCTGTAGGGACCCTGCCGAGCTGCCCTAGATATAAAGGTCGATGTTGAATCTTAATCACGCGAGAATGTACCGGCGATGCGCCGCGTAGCGGGCGCGAGCCGAATCCTCTCGCCGCGCGAGCCCACGTTGCCGCTCGCGCCGCGCGCCTTCCGTCGTCCACGATCGCGGTTACTATCGCATTTCTATAAAGAACATAAACTATTGCCAGATACGCAACGAATATTTCTATACAGTTCACAATAGGTACCATTCTAGATTATATTTTTCCTATACTGTCTTAAAAAACAACGCTCAATCCAAGACATGTGAAGTTGGCAATTCAAGCTACAACGTCGAATATACACATACTAGTATGGGACTTTTTTTACTGTTCTCATATTTCCTTGTTAGTATGGCAAATTTATTTACCTTTAGGTTACAAGATGTATCTGATCAAACTATTACATTTTTATTGTCATATATTAATTTCCGGTTGAATACGCGTATATCTTACCGGAACCTAGCAAATCTAGTAAATTTTATTATGAGTATTCTACATTATTCGAGAAAAATTTTCTGCGTGTGCTGATGGTTTCAATGACACAAACTTATTTCAAGTACCTATTAATTAATAAATACGTTACCATCCCCTAAATGCTATTTTCCAAGATGGTTTGAAGAGTTATTATTATCGCGAATGACGTAACGAACAATTCTCCAGACGATCGGTCGAACGGGTATCAATATTAATTTCCGTCTGACGACGAAGAAAGCATCTGTTACCGCGCAGCTTCCGTCAGTCACTAAAATTGTGTAACTGCTTCTAAGAAGGATGTCGACCGACTCGCAGCGGCTTCCATTAACACGGCGAACGCAGTTTATTGATACGCTTTTCGATACTTCGCGTCGCAGTGGTTGCGAAATGTGGAACACGGTTTGCATTTCGCGATTATCGAGTCCAATCACGTTTAAATTTAGTTAGAGAAATTGAATTTTGCTTTTGATCAATCAAAGAAAAGCGAGGTGGCGGCACGAAGAAAGAGAGATGTGACTGTTCTATAAAATAAATTGCTAAAAATCAATATCTATCTATACTTTCGATTAAACTTGTTGTCCGAAAATCAAGGTTTCACAATCTTCGATATTTAAATATGAAATCGTTTGGACAATTATCTAATTATTTTATAAATTTTGAATGCTATTTAGACAGATTCGGAGACTCTTTTATAAATCTTTTATATTGCTAGTCTTTTCTATTCTTGTACAATCGAGAATATCGTCGACCATCTTTATTAAGTTGGAGGACTGACTATACTTGAGTGCAAAGTGCTCTCGACTTGAATGCAATATCTAAAGCTAAAAACTGCTCATAGTAATGGTTCGTTATAACAAATTACGAAATATCTATCATTTCACCAATTTATTTTGATTGATCTTATATTTATTGTTAAGGATTAATAGGATAAACTTTTTAAAATTAATGTAAATTTCTGAGTTATATATAGAGCAAGAGAAACATTCTTTCTTTCTTTTTTAAATAAAAGTTCCAAGAAAATTTTTATTAGATATTTATTACAAGAAATTTACTAGGCCAAACTTTTGACGAATTTTCTGATTAAGATATATATTTTATCTTTATGTATTAATGATTAGAGACATTTTATGATTTGATATAATTGAAAAATGACAATTTTTACATGAGTGTAGAAGTCATAAAGAAACTAATTGAAAAAGAGAGCGTTATTTTCACGAACGCGTTGCGACGTAAAAATGTAGAATTTTTAATTGTTTCTAACAAAATGCAGCGTTTTCTGTGAATGAAAATGTTCACGTGAATCATCGTGCAGACAATAGTAGAATCGCTATTATACCATCCCTCTTTATCGGCGACATGGCGCTAGGTGCCACACTGACATAGTGAGACAGATTGACCTTAACGATGTAACCGGGGATAGTCCCAGGCTGATTCGTCCCTCTCGTCGGCGGTCCTGCGGAAAATTGGCCGATAGCCAGCGAACCGAAATGTGGGCCGTCCGTTTTTATGCCACGTCAAACGTAAATGACACTGCCAAGTCTTCGCTAATTGTCAGATTCGTACAAATCGGTACCAGTACAACTTTTTGTTTTGGCAGAGACAAACTGAAAAAACCTCCATGCCAATGAAAGTATACATATTAAACGTCGAGATAGAATAGCCAAGGTCACGATCATAAAATTATTGATTTTAGAACTTCTGAATAACTTAATAAAATTATAGTATAAGAACAATAAGAGATTAAAAAATCTTACACTGTAAAAAAATTTTGTAAAATTACAGGTAATTTTGAGACCCACTATAAAAGGTGTAAATTTCCACACATTTTTAATTTGTGTAATTGTAATACAAAATTATTTTTTCCTTCCGTACTGTAATTTTGTAAAATTACAACCATTATATTGTATAATTACAACTATTAGTGGGTCTCAAAATTACTCACTATAATAGTTGTAATTTTACAAAATTTTTTTACAGTGTATGCACGTATATATTGTTGTATATATTTACAATTTATTCTTTTCAAATCACTAAATCCGAGTCCAACGATTACAATCATAATTTTCTTATTATAAAATTCAGTTTGTTTAAAGACAAATCACGTTGGATACCCGACAATAATACGCGATCTGATACAGCGAGGGATTTCACGGTAATCCCATATCGCAACAATATTATAACAGACGATAAATCTCGTGAATCTTGTTAATTCCCACATGATTAATTGACAAGAGCAATTGATATAATTCTTTTCCCACATAAATTTCACTTTAAAAAAGACTTTATTTCCAGTACTCAGTTATGAAAATAGCCATATTTTATCAGTGGTTTTATGACGCTCCTCCAGTTGAATATTGTCGCAAGCTGAAGGAATAAATTTGAAAATTTCTCAAGTAAAGAGACGAATATATCTGCATTAATGTATGAGCTTCTCGGCGCTACATTTTTGTAGGTATAGAGAGCTCGAAATACGGAAGAGCCGGAGGGATGGATTATTGGAGATATCGGACGCCGTTTCTATTTATGGCCATGAATACGCGCGCACGAGTGCATTGATGCAAATATATATATCTCTCACGGACGAGCCGTATCTGAACGGTGCAATCTTAACACCCTTTCCAATACCGACTAAATTAACGACGCGCTCGAAATTAACTGCACGTGCTTAGCCCACGTGCCATTTTCGTGTGGTCGGTTTCTGTCCCTGAACACGTTCCCAGTGACCAACTCTCGAGAGAGAGAATGCCGAGGCAATCAAAGAGGGCAGCCGACGAACCAGCGGATTGGAACAGTAATTAGGACATTCCCAGGATTCCTGCGCGTAACCAATTCCCGCGAATCCCCCAATTGGATCGGCGAGCGAGCGATGTGAGCCCAAGCGCGCCTAAGGAACAAGAATCAATCGATCTCCTCCGACTTTTTATTTCCCAGGCCACTCTCTTCGTGTGACGTCAAAGCGCAGGTCGTCGTTTTTTCGCGAAGGAATCGCCGTTGTTGATCGAAAGGATGAGGAGAAGCGACGCGACGTCGAGACAATATACGGGAACGCACGCGGGCGGACGAACGAGGGATTTCGGTTTTCGGTGTTGGGGGCGCGGACTCTGGCCCGTTATCAGCGAGACCAACGGGCGAGGGTATCGAATTCTCATTCAGGTCAATCCTTTTACTCCCATAATCGACGCGTATACGTGGGCGGCTCGCCCACCGGCATGGCCAGGAGAGATGAGCGTGGACGTGCGTGCCGCCGCGCGGCTTTGCCTCGCGATGACAAAACGATGGTGTGTTGGTAGCAACGCGGGGTATTGATTTTGTGGTACAATACGGCAACTGCGAGGTGGAGCAGTTGCAGCTCCAGTACGGCCGTCGTACCGCCATATTTGTTTCCCTCGGCCGAGACCGGACTGCGGGGAAAGAGCGGATTTTCTGCGGTTTTTACGCCGGATCGGCGAGTCGTCCCGCCGTTGCGTAAGTAACAGATTGAAGATCCGGACGCAAAACCCCCCGTGCAGTTCCACACGGGCGTTCTCCGACCGTTCTCACCCCCGCGCGAGGAGCGCGCGCGGACTCCGAAGCGCGTTTAGCATCCCCTTTCGGCGAGAGCAGGTGGTGCGAATCCGCGCTCCGGCGGGAGGACCGCGTAAACAACGCGTGACAGGTGCTCGACAGGTGATTGTCTCTCGGCGAAACTAATGCCGCAACTTTTTTCAAGGAGTGCCCGTATACTTCCCGCATACCCGATACGTGTTCTTTGTCGTTCGATCGGCCGCGTGACGCGCGCGAATCCGCGACGCTATCGCCGGCTGATCAATGAGGGGAGCAGGAAACCATCAACGAGTCCTCTCGCTCGTTTTATATCCGCGAAGAACGATTCCGTTGGTGGCGATCTGTTAGTGAATCACCGAGTGAATTTGTGAGTCATTATAATTTCAATGAGAATAGTTTGAGATGCAGCAAGGGTAATTTCAATGACGTGTACCTTCAGTGGATATAATTCACGCGCGTCAATGAAGAAATGACGCAACGCGTGGGAAGAAGCTGTGATAAGTTTTCCCCCATAAATGTTTCTCGAAATTAAATATATCTTCCCGCGCGAGATTAAAACAGTGCCAGCGTCGAATAAAAATTGCAATCGCGGGGTAAGCCGTTCCCATTTAATCCGCTTCGCGTGTTCGTTGTTAATTGCGTCTCTCTGCTGCAACAAATCAACGGAATCTTTTCTTTTTCATTGCAGTCGGAATTTTCTTTTCTTTCTTTTACGTCGTAAGAAAGTGTTGTAAATTATAAAGGAATGGAATCACCCGAGTGCGGTCAGGTCCGGTAAATCTAGGGTTTGACCAATCGTAGCGCGATCGATCGTTCATTCTTGGCTACAACACGTGTCAATCACGCGTTCGCCTGTTTGGTTGAACGAAAAATCGAACAGAAATCTTTCTTTCTCCTCGATATATTTACAATATTTACATCTATAGTTCTCATAAAATTAATTTAGAAGAAAGAAAAAGACTTTAATTAACACAAATCGATTATTAATATTATCATCGGTACAAAATAATTTTATCGTAACGCTTTTGCACTAGATTATTCTCTTATTACACTGAGAAAAAAATTTTTTAGATCCAAGAAAATATTTTTTTGAATAGTCCTATAATAACATATTTACTTAATATAATCACATATTTATTTAGAATTACATATCTTTACTTAAATTAAGTAAAAATATCTAATTCTAAATAAATATGTGTATTATATTAAGTAAATATGTTATTAGGACTATTCAAAGAAATATTTTCTTGGATCTCAAAATTTTTTTCTCAGTGTACTACTTTATTTCTCATTGCGTTATAAAACGCACGATAAGTCATATATCACGGCATTAGCCTTGGGGGTATTATAAGATAAGTATCTGTAGCTTTCGCGTAATTAGATGTAAAACATGTTCTGTAACATCGGTAGGTGGAATATTACCGAGTGATAGATATGACGCTTTATGCTGGTCCACCGCAGTAGATTGAGAATACATACGAGCATACATATGGAAATATGTCCGCGTCGCGAAAAGTCTTTGCGCTGAATAATTTAAAAGCAGGTGATCGATTCTCAGGTGAGCCGCAGAAAACGCGACAAACTCTATTGCAGTCGACCTCATTTAAGATTCGATCGAACCGCGCGCAATTACACTGCATAACATTGATGCGCATTTTCCCCGATGTTATATATATCTGGAGAATTATCTGTCTGTAAACTTGTGAATTTCTTATAAAAGGAGATTGTAACGGAGATATTCTATTTTATAAATACCAATTCAACATTCCTGTACTTGGAAATTATTAGCTTTAATCTCCGAAGAATATTCTCGCCTGCCTCTTTATTCTTCTTTATATAGAAACATACATCTCCAGTTAAATTACGATGTAAAAAATTATCTTGCAGATCCAGTTTTGCTTTATGAAGAACGCAAAGACATATATGAGGCAATTATCACAGAAATCGTCCGTGTTTTCCCGTGCCGATCGATACGAAAAATTGTTGTTGACACGATTCGAGTTGCGTGATTCCGTGCGAGCGTTAGGCGACGAGTCCGACGCGTGTGTATATTATACATTTGTGGAAAACCGCATAAAACGGGGGCGCCATACCGTCTGAGCCTGACGCTCGATAAATTTACACTGCGAACACCATAAGCCTCGTTTTGTTACCCTCGCTCACGTTTTATCAGCGTTTTCTCTCTTCTCTTGTTCTCCATCCATTCCGGTTAAATTGCCACATGTTGCGAAGGTCGTTAACGGAAGTGTGTCACAATATCGCGGCAGATTTATTTTGCGTAATGAAGTGAAAAAAGGAACTGATTTTCGGAAAGAATTCTGTATCACAAAAATGTCTCTTGCGATCATCCGCCGAGAGTCTTGCTTATAAAGCCTCTGCAATGTCAACGTTGTAAAAAAGTTAGAAAAGGAAATTACATATTGTACCCTTACACTTGCGGAGATAAAATATTTTATGTGCTTCTTGGAGAGAAAATGTATACTATACGATATTAAAGAAAACACGTAAAAGTTTACGACCGATATACCAAGACTCCCTTTGGAACGGCCGCCGGAAATTGTTTTCAGCATCGATCTACAAGACGTAAAACACCAATATAAATAACGGTCACGTAGTTTTTTTTTTTTTTTTTTTAGATTACAATTGCAGAAACACGGAAGATAAAGAAACAAAGTTACACCGCGCTAGGTATTGCCGTCATTTTAATGGCATGTGAAACGGATGGTTGTCGACCTAGTTTCGCCGTTACACCTAGATCTCTTAGAAACTCTTTGCATAGGCCATCACCCGCAACGCATATACATATAGAATCCACATTAGAGGAATGCATCAGCTGGGAATTATTCCAGTTTCGTACTTCGACGCTTCGCTTCAACCTGCTTTGTTCTCAGCGATGATTTTATTACGATTTCTCGCATACCTGGTTACCTTTGAAGTTTTCTTAGAAAAGCGATTTACGTATATTTTTATTCTCTCCCGGACAAGACAATGTCCAAAATAGGAACATGAGACGTCTTATATCTCGATTTTGGACACTGTGCTGTGCTTTACCAGCTCAGTCTTTAATTCGGAACAAAAGTTTTCAAAAGATGTAATTGAATTCCAATTTAAGGACTTTTAAATAAACCGTAAACCTTGAATCCCTGAAAATCAAGAGAAAGAACAGTACATCGAATGTCTCGCTCAAGAGTCCCATATTTTCTAATGTTCTCCAACTCGCATCGTCGTTCGACTCTTATAAAAATTTCGAAAAATCGCGACCAGTTGGTCCGGATCGGTCGGAACCCGCCATCTCTGGAGATCACCCCGCATCATCCTCCCTCAGACGTTTTTCGTAGCCGTGACGTCAATTGCGGTAACGCTCACGGTATACCATTGCAGTCCGTCGACGCGCAGTCGCGCGGCACCGCGATCAATGCGCGTCCTCGCACGAGGGTGCCCGTCGGCCGTATATTACACGAGGACCGGGAACAGAACATGCGCGCGGGTGGACTCGTCCTGCGGTAAAAAGGAGAGAGAGACTCACGCGCGTGGAAACCTCTGACGTGGAATGCCGATGATGCAAACGCACCCTCGCATTTCTGCGTGGAGCGGGATTCGATGAATTCGGCGATCCTGCGAAACGTAAAGACCGAGGTAGAAAGCTGAACCAACGCCGCGCTGTGTTTGTGATGTGACTACGGAATGTTGCGACGAAACGGTTCTCGCGACGCTCCAATTCCGCAAGATGTAGAAAGCTAGTGCCAGGCAAAGGGTATCAACCGCTTAATTTTTGGTGGCTGAAACGCTCTATTCTGATTAGTAAAACTGCCTCTGTTAAAGTATAATTATCATTTCCCATCCAAATATACTAGTGTTGTGGGACTTTATCGACAAGAGTGCAGTTTCAGCTTACGTAACAGCCCGTCACAATAATGATACGCACGAAGATTTGAAGATTTTTATTCGGCATATCTTATCAGGATGTTAGAGAGAAGTCAAGAGTGATCTTTCGCTTCTCTACAAATGTTGATAAGATCGTTGAAGAGAAATATTAAGAATCCACGACGACTGACTTATAGACTCTAGACAGCTAGTTATAAATCATCGTCGAGTCTTCTCCAATCCGTTCAAACGAATATAAACAGCGAATGTTTATCTAGCGCACGCACCAGTTACGCTTTTGTCGCACGTAAGATGAACAAGTGCACGTAGACAATCGATTGGTGTGCGATCAACTCAATCGGGGCAGGATGCCGAAACCAGTTCCGGTGGAGAATCTGGTGATACCGCCGCAGGATGGCCGCATCTGCGGTACGATCTGCATCTGCCAGATGACGATGGTACTGTCCTCGGTCGCGCTGGTATACCTGACGGTCGCGATCTACATGCCCAGCGGACGGGCGTTTCAATCGGGCATCAGCGAGGTGCCCGCGATGTGCACGACGATTCGGGCGGTGAACGCCGACAATTGCGATTGGGGCAGCTGCGGCGAGTGGTGCCTGTCCAAGACCTCCGGGCCTTGCGTGCAGATCCACGTGAACCTACGCCGAAACGGGTCCACGATCCTCCTAGCGAACTGCACGAACACGACGAACAAGACGTGCTACGGTATCGATCAGGAGAACGCGAAGAAATCCAAGTGCATCGCGGACGAGTGCCGCAATCTGACCGGCACGTTCAACTGCTCCGCGGGCACCTGCATCAACATCACCGACGCCTTCGAGTGCATGTTCCACGACACGGACCCGCCCCTCAAGTGTTCCGGCCGTCGCGGCAAGATCACCTGCATCGACATCGACGGCCTGTTCAATTGTAACCGCGGCACCTGCGAGCGCATACGCACACCCTACAACTGCGACCGCAGATGCGTCGACATCCCGACCAGGAATAAGAACATGATCCTCCTCAGTGGGGACAAGGTGTATCTGAGCCAGTGTGAACGAGCTATAGACGTAGAGACTAATCGCGAGATCTGGCACGAGGATCGTGGAGACGTCATGATGGCCTCCTGCTACGGGATCTTCAACTCCACGTTGGGCGTGGAGGCGGTGGACTGCATCAACGGTTCCGTGCTGGAGAAAGATCTGCTGAGCGATCTGACGAATTTCACGTACTTGTCCTATCTGAATATATTCGCCACGAAGCCGTTGGACAACGACAATCTGGTCGCGCCGCCGGAGCAGAGCCTGATCATCGCCAACGAGAGCCGACTGTTGATCAACCTCGAGGGATGCGTCAACACCCTACGGGACGAGTGCAAAGAGTTCCTTCACGAGTACGGGAAGGACGGGTCCGATCATAACGCGCGTGCCAGATTCCCGTGTTACTACGCCGAGGCTAACACGGGCGTCGTCGTGTCACGATTCGATCTAGAAACGACCTATAAAGAGTTCTTGATCGCGCTATTGCTGCCGAGTATTCTGTTTGTCATCAGCTGTGTGACTCTGATCTTCTGTCAGAGGACAGTCGTCGTCGGGGACGACGCTAAAATGAGGTTCAAGGGCTCGCCCGGGGCGCTGGTCTCGATAGAGAGAAGCGCGTCGGGCAACTTAGGGGATGCTGGCGGAGGAGATTCCGTTATGGCGCTCTGAGATCCGTCACGTAAGACATGTTTTCGGCAGAAAATAGTTGCGTTTTCAGGCATGGTGTTAGCTATTTACATTGCCCTAATCAGTCCTTTCATATCACGAAAGATGTTTGATTCGATTCCCCGTTTTGTAGTTTACACTATTTTTAGAAATTAATTTCATATAATTTTCAGATTATCCGATTTCTCCCTCCCCTCCAACAATATAATCCTCTTCATATCATATATCTGATATCAAATCATATTTCTTCTCTCCTTTTTCTCTCATTCAATCGGAATTTCAATAATCGTTTTACGTGTGATTGTCATAGTAATAATAACTTTTATATATAATTAATTTATTCTTGTCATTGTGCAAATTTCTTATAGTTTATAAATCTAAACCATAATTTTATTAAATGGCATGACATAATATAAGGATACTGTAATTTTAATAAATTAATCTTAATAAAATTAGACCTAAAGTGATATATGTGAATTGAATTATTTTTTTTCCAACGCTGCATTACTCTCTAAAATACTTTCCTTTCTATCTATCTATCTCAGGAAAAGACGAGCTTTGAATGTGTGTAGACTGTAGAGTATGTCAAGACACATATTTTTTCTGATACAAATATTAGAGAGATGAACAGAAAATGCATTCAACATTCATGTATTTAAAACGTATTCAATTCTTAACAAAATTCCACTGTCATAATTATAAAAAATATGTGTATGCGACAAAATTTTTAAATAAACATTTTATAACATTAAGAGCAATTCAAAAGCATCCCTTTTGATAAATTTTGATAAAATTATCTGTAAGTATGTCATGGAAATATCTTTAAAAAGAAGTACTTGCGATGTATACATGCGTATATTCTCAGGAATACTGTCGCATTAAAAATGTATTAGTTTTTATGTTACTAAAGAGACACAGCGTAACATTATTTCCTCATTTTGCAATTCCCGGATTATAAATCTGATCAACGTTATTGGCAATAAAAGTCGCGAAGTAAAGTTTCTAATTTGGTTCAACGTTATTAAGGTCAATTGAGAACACCGAATTCAATTTAAACAATTGTCTTATTTGGGCTAAGGATATTTAAATGACTTTAAATAGACATCATCACAAATAAATATCGTTAAACAGATTCAACTCTAAATTGATTATCCAACAAAACCTGCATTAGAACGAATGTAAAAAGCTGTTATTTTGAACTATTCTACGAAGTCCAAAGTTCATTAAATTCGGAAAGAGAAACTCGCGAGCTATTTATTGATAGACAACTTATACGATCACTTTTATTAATAAATTGCAATATAGATTTTAATGTTGTGTTAACAGGCATTCCCCTCCTGGAGGAGAGTCCGGCTCGTCAGTCGATATTCTCCCTGCGCGGGTATTACTGAGGTGTGGGGAGGGGGGGAACGCGTGATAAAAAAAATTCTCATCTTGCAATTCAGTAAAACAAAAAAAAAGCAACACGTACACATTCCTGCAAAAGTATTGAGAAAACGAAGCGAAAAAGGAAAGCGGTCAGACAACAAAGAGATCAAGAAGAATTTATCTACTCGCACTGCCTGCACTAAATAATTGAAAGACCGCACACGCATGCTTATGTGACACGACGAGCAGGTGTTGTCACGATATCGAACGTATAATTCCGCACGATTCTCTCGTTCTCGAGAAGGAAGTAACAGCTCAAGAGAAAAGATTTACTCGATTTTGGCGTTTTTTCACACGTGACATTCGTAGCTCTTAAGAGGTTCCCCTTTTCTTGATTGATTTGCCGTGACCAATAGCTAAAGTTTAACAGCCAAGAGGCGCGCCTTGCTGATGGATGATCAACTCGAGACGAGCTCTCGATAGCCTGCTTACTTAACGATTCAACAAGCCAACGTAACCAGAAGTGCGAACGACGACGCGAGCAACCTAGCAATATCGACGGAGAAAAAGTCGGCCTACTCAAACTTGAAGACCTTCACCTCAAGAAGCTTCATATTCAAAGCTTAGAATTTTCCAACTTAACGCAGTTCTATATCCATTAGACCTACTTAAATCTAATGTCGATTCTTGAATAATCGTATTATTTAATTAACTTTATCATATTATATCTTGTTCAATTTCGCAAGTTTCTAAATTAATTATTTGACTATCTCATCTTATTATATCTTGTTCAATATTTCACAAGTTTTTAGATTAATTCTTAAATAAATCAAGTTGTATTCATCAAAATCGCAGATCGTTTAATCACAAGCCTTATAGCTATAATATTTCACTCGTTTGAGGAAAATTATTTCCTCCTCCGCTGCAGCCATCGGACAAGAAAGAATCACGGGGTGAATCAAGGTGTCGTAAGTGAGCCATAAGCACGTCTCTTCGGACGAGTCCCGACGCGGCCGCGCGAATCGTGGCTGCGCGCATCTTCCGAGAAACTTTTTGAGTAAATCACGAGTAGGGTCCACGTGGACCCACAAAAAGCCGCAATCATTGATTCCGACGAATCGACGGTGATAATGGGCGTTCAGGTGGAGGAGTCCAAGATAGGCGCCTTGGTCGAGAAGGCCAAGTTCTACACCTCTGTCTGCATGGGCACCACGGCAATTCTTGCGGTCTTCGCCTTCCTGTTTCTGATCCCGTTCGTCGTCGAGCCGGCGATAACTACCATCCTGGCGGATTTCTCGCCGCACGCGGTTGCCTGCGTCACGACGGAGCACGTGTACGCGGAGGGGTTGAAAAACTGTTCATGGGCGAGCTGCAGGGAAGGTGATTTCTCGATTCCTTTCTCATATTTTTTACGTTTATAGCATACCGTCCGAGTGTAATCGATGATATCGTTATTAACGTCATAGGTTGCACTTCGGCCGCGCTTCGTTGTCATCAGATCAAAGTCAACTACACCAGGCTCCCGTATGAGGAATTCGTGGCAAAGCCGTTGGGTTCAGTGCCGTGGGACGTCACCGAAACGAAATTCTTCGTGAACACGGAAGGATGCGGCTACCCGCCCACAGTCAACTGCTCTCTTTTCGCGAAGAAGTACGCCTACGAAAATATGGGAAAGGTATTTCCCTGTTACTACAGCAGAACGCATCCGGAGACAGTTGTCGCAAGGTACGATCAGTGAGGCAATGTATGGATTTGTCAACCCAAAGCATAATGCACTATCTTGCTTCTCGTATAAATCATTTTCGTGTATTGGAGAACTGTATCGGTTTGCACGACCATCTATCTCTAGTTAGCATAGAGCTTAACCCGCTATTTTGTGTCCGCAGATATTCGTGGGATGAGAATCTGAGGCATTTAGTGCTAGCCTTGATCGTGCCTATAGTACTGTTCGCCGGGACGCTCGGCGTGCTGTGCTACTGGTATTGTCCGCCGATGAACAAGACCTGCGGCGGGTCGAGTCGCAATCTCATGGACAAGTATGCTAGAAAGGAAGAGTAAGTGTATGTATGCAGTGCCCGTTGCGGGCTAGCAGAAACTGTATTTTATACGGAATTACTTTGAAGTCATTGTCGCTACGATTGTCGAGATCGAGAAAAACGATAATCGAATATTGTAAACGAAAAATCGAGCGTTGACTAAAATTATAAATTTTTTTTAAATTGCATCACACACATTTTCTCTCATTTTTGGCTCTTAGGCATTACACGATTTGCAGGATTTTAATTGTACTCAAAGTAATTCCTCTGTTCATTATGTGACTTTACCGTTTACTCCTCTTTCCATCTCTGTAATTTTTTTGGTTTCTCTTCATTCTTACAGCATCTTGGCAGAGGACGAATTCGAGGAAGACGAAGAGGAATACTGACTGCTACCAAGGGCTCACCCCCCCGCGCGGGAGTGATCCCAGCGAAATAATCTCCGAATGGCTCCAGTGTACTTTACTTTCTAAATTTAAGTGAGCGAGTAATAGCGTTTAGAACAAATACGCGAAGAGCGGCAAAAAGGATCTCGTTGTTATCGCTTCTTATCGGGTTTATTCATTATGCTTAACGCTACATCCGACTTTTTTGTCTTCTAAATCTGTGATTCGTGCTTTCAATAAATGGGACATACGCCTAGGTTTTATGTGCCAGCGACATAAAAATATTTATCTCTTTCTATCTCTTCTTCTCGATATTTCAATTGCACCGATATTAGTTGTATGCACTTACGCGAAAGAAATATAACGTCAGATTCATTTGACGGATCGGCAATCAGAAGAATCGCTTGCGCGAAGAATATACCTTAAATTTACGATGTAAAGTGGGCCATGAATATGAGAACTCGGATTTTTCAATTATCTATCAGTATTCCATGTGAGTTTCAAGAGGCTCGAAACATGCGGCAGTGTCAGAAAATAATATATTATGCATTAATGAAACGCAATACATGATACATTAATAACACACAAATTAATTCAATTAATAATACATTGGCTGCTAGTACGATATAAAACTCGCAAAATTATTCGCAGCTGATTATTAGCAGCGTAGTTGCGCATTCTAAAATCTTGAAATGAAAATCTAGAGATTAATTTATGGAAGTAATTTCAGATAAAAGCAATTACGAAACGGTGATGATGGACTTCCGTGTGTTTCGAGGTCAGCCGTGATAAAGGCGCGCCTTCCTACTTACGTGATAAAAGTTTAAGCAGTACGATAGTTTTTAAACGGCACAGAATTAGGTTTTGCAGCAGCATCGGATTTAGATTAAGCTACGTAACCGTGAATTTACGATTGGTTACATAAGCTGCCTTTGTGACGATAAATCGATCGTGAAAGCAGTACCGATGAAAGCAGTACGAGCAAGTAGCTCGGTGCTAAGCGAAAAATATCTTCACTCTTTCGTCGAGCTGAAGAAACAGACTCCAACGCGGACTCTTATTAGGCTAATCACGTTACTTGCTACACTAAATTAATTGTCCTATTCGTGCCTCCCGTTGTAATTACTTTACCAAGTAGAACGAGCAATGGCTGCTTCTTCATTTTCTGACGCAGGACTCTGAAAGCTGCACTAAATTTTAATTTCGTAAGAGTAAAATAAAACTATGATAACGTTCTGCAGAATCGACAAAGAAAAGCGATTCGTAAATGTTATTGCTGATAGTACAAAGGCAAATGTATTGAATGGAAATTATGAAAGTGCTTTATGAAGAAGGAAATGAAGCAAGTAACGTGGTTTGCTTACAAAATCCGCTTCCGCACCAAGTAACGTAGGCTAAGACTAGGCTATAAGTTAAGCCTGTGAATATTACCAATCGTAATTCTATCGAAATTGATATAAGAATTGTTACGAATTTTGTACGCGGACGCAAGTCACGTCGTGGATTCTATATAGTCAAAGAGAAGATATATTATATAGATATATACGAATAATATACGCGTATATTAAACGCACGTGAACGCTGGTACGCATTGTGCGCATAGTTTATAGGGCTAGATATAACGATATATTTTTAAGTTGGATTTTCTCTGCAGGGACGCGCGAACTACATTCCGTAAGCTACGAAACGACATCGTTTACTATTGAATGCTCGCCAATCGCTTTATAATAACATTTATTCCATCAAGCGTAATTGCTTGCAAGTAAATTAATATATCGCAGATAATAATTTATTAGTAACTTTAACCGAGAACGTCATTAAAGTGAAATGGAATTTTCAGATATGTATTAAATAATTTGAATATTTGAAATCAATTATGATGAATGAAGAAGTTGCTTTCTCTCTCAGTGACTACAATAGTAATTAGTTTATGTCTCTCAAAATTGTTTTTGTCAGTTGGTTATTGACTTCTGCGCTATGATTACTTAAAGAAATTCGGAAAAAAGGAAAATCACATAAAATAAATTTCAAATATTAAATAATTTGAATACGTAAATCGAATTTTGATGAATGATCAAGTTGCTCACTATGATTGCAATATTAATTAGTTTATATTTTTCAAAATTGTTTTTGTCGGTGACTGAGTTCTTTGAAATGATTTGAAAAACGCCACACACTTGACAGAACTAATTTTAATAATGGTTCTAATTAATGTTTGTTTCGAAGCATATGGAAACCATGTCGTAACCCTCTACATCTAGTATGGTTGTGAATCCTTACTCGGCCTTACTCTAGGTGTCCAGAGTGGAAGGGCTTCCACGAGGTAGCAACTTTCCATGGACCCTAATGTTTTGGCACTCATTCCCCACTTGAAGCTTGCTAGTCTATAGTTTCCGTTCGATCGCCTCCGAATCGTGGATGTCCGTCGATTTCATGTCGCGTTAACTACACGATTTCGTCCGACTCGATTCTCTCTCGCAAGTTGGATGAATTTTAAATGAGGATGCTGAACTTTAATTACGCTAATATACATCGATAAGATATTAAAGAATAATCAAAATTAGATATCGGATGATAAGTATTGATTCGAAACATAATTAGAGCATCGAATTATATAAATCGATTCTTGCTTCTCTTCTCTTGCACCCTTCTTCGCGAGACCATTTGCTCAAAGCGTTCATAATCGACGAAACGACGGCGCAAATTGAATTCGCGTACGCTTTCTCGCAAAAGTCACATCGGTTCGCCACATCGCAAAATTTTCATCTTCAGTTAGAATTAAAACTCTTATGTGATATTAAAAGCTTTCAAGCGCAACACCAAGAAAGCTCGACGCGGACAATCCAGGAGCAAGTAACTCGCGTATAGGCACAATTTTCGCATCACGTATCGGTTCTAGTGCCAATAAAAATTCGCTAGCTCGACTAGCCGGTCGCAATCGTCATAGGCAACGTTATTTATAGATCGCACGATCTTATCGAGATCGCGAGAAAAGATGTTTATATTAGAAACTGGAGATCTCAAGCGGATGACTTTTCTCGGCTGAGTTATAGGAAACGCGATTTTGTTTCGCAAAGAATTAGAATTGAAATCTTTAGAATTTCCTTAATCTTCGAATGATTTTTCGACTCAATTTTAAATTATAATAAATATCAGAATTTTAAAATTATAATAAATATATTATCGATATAACGGTAACGTTGCAATGTTTAATACAATATGAAAAATGATGATACACTTACCTATAAAAATATCCTGTAAAGAGTGTAATATATTTAATTTCTCTTTAATACTTCTCGAAAGATTAATTAGATAGAAAGTTAATCAAGGAAAAATTCAACATACAGATATTTGCTTGGGATCTCTCATTAGATAGGTAAACAAATTCTTCAGGTAATTCAAATAATTTATACGCGAGGATAATGTAGAGTAAATAAGCGGTTAACTGAGTAATCTAATGGAGCACGAATTGATAATAACCGAGAATATTGCGAATTCTATTTCCACATGCGATTTAACTATCGTACTCGATTTCTGAAAATCAGCAGTGCTGCGATGCATTATTCGATAGTTTACCTTCACATATTATATACCACTCGTAATGTTATTTGGCTGCTATAATAATATTCGCACTATAGTCGGATATTTATCATGTCCCTCACATCATGTCCCTCTCTCTTTTTCTCGCCTCTTTCCTCATATATAAAAAAAATTTATAATATAAATGAGAAAATACTCTTCGAGACGCTTCCTTTCTCTCTACTCGAAAGTTTTCAACTCGCTTCTTACATACTGAATCATAAATATTGTACATAATATATATATATATATATACGGTGTGTATATATACAAATAAACCACATACTCGCTCTGCGATACAAACGGACTATTGTATATAAGAGATTGTACGAGTTCGTTTAAAATACATAAAAAGAATGTTTTCTGTTAATCTGATGATATATTATTTTTCCAGTTTAACATTCCCGATACGTTTCTCGAAATACCACGAATTGTTTTGATTTTAGGTGAATTAATTTAAAAGAAATTTTATATTAATAAAGCTCATGTTAATTATAGCTTTCCCATAATTTTATTGATACCTTTTTTTTTAAATAACAGCCTCAAAAAGTGAAAGTTATGATCTCTAACATTTTAAAGTCTGCCAATGAGGAATTGTGATAATAAAACTCAGATACGTTGCATTTATCGACGTTACGGTATATGAAAAATCTATCTTCACATGCATTATGCGAAGATTACATAGCATTAAACGGAAGACATTTGACCTTTTGCTCTGAAGGTCGTAGAAATGTTAAATGTTAATCCATCGGAACTAACACTCCACCCTACTCGACTGATATCGAGGGGCTGAATCTAAATCGATAAAACAGATATCAACTGACTATATGTGCTATATGAAACACTTGTATTTATAATTCATAGTGTACGATGAGAGAATAGTTTCACATTTCCTAGTGCAAAATTGCATATTTCATCTGCTGATCCTTGCAAGTACAATTGAAATTAAAAAAAGAAGAAATAAGAACTTAATTGACACTAGAATTAACATTATTTTAACCTGCATAAATATCAATTATATATTGTATTAAATAAATGTAGATTATAAACAAATTATATTATAATTATTAAGTTATCGCGTTAATAAAAAATATATATATCACTTTTTGAAATCGACTTTAAAATCAGAAACTTATACAACTTCAAAAGAATACAAATGAATTGAACGTCGAATATTGTTTGCAAATGTCGCTGCATGTAAAAATATATTAAAATACTTTGAAGAAATAATCGTTAGCTAAAATAAACTGTACTTTATATTCAAGGTAAAAAAAAATAAATAACTTCGAAAAGAAGATTAATAAATCTTTGTTACTGTCTTCTGTCGTTTAAGTAGTCATATCTCAACGTTCCAGAAGTTTCGCTATTTAAGCCCCTTGCACAATGCCAGGCAACAGGCAATAGGAACAGGGAATAGAAATCAGAAATCATTGTATAAGTGCAGAATAAACAGTGACACAGGCAATAGACACAGAATTTCCGTCACGTTGGAAATTCTGTGCCTATTGCCTGTTGCCAACAAATCATAGCATTCGAATTATTTAGGTTGTAATTAACGATTTTTTGGTTATTTCCTGTTCCTACTGCCTGTTGCCTGGTATTGTGCAAGGGGCTTTTATTCTTGCAACCACAGAATGAGATTTGTGAACCGTGGGTCGTTTCACTCGGGCATTTCACCATGGAAGAGGATCCCACCCCCCATGAAAAGCGCGATATACCACCGCGCAAGCTCCGTGCGAAGGAACTCGCGAACCACACGGCCAACTAGAAAACTTGTTTTCAAACAGTCGTCGGAGCTGGTCGGTTGCATGGCTACCTCGCGTATACTCGCGTGAACGTGGAACTCTTTTACGGGATGAAAAGATCGCGACAAACTGACAATTGTTTTGCAAGTCGCGGACGGAAATGATCGCGAGATCGTTTCTTAACATCGATGATCCTACGAGGGACGCGTACCGATCGCATACACGTGTGAAATTAAATTTTCGTGGCTAAATGACACGGTTTATTCGTGATCGAGTGTTATTTGTGCAAATATAATTAGCAATCAAGTGTAAAGTTTTCGGTAAAGTATGGAACGGGATAACGATGAAAACGAGTGAAATTGCGTCGACATAAGAAAAACGGTGTTAAGCAGATCCATTCCTTCAATTATGATTCAAAAGATTCATCTCCGAAATTTTAAAATGCAAGAAATTTTCAAGAAAATTTTATGAAGACTCGCTATAACGACATAAATAATAATCGTTGTATCATGCGGATTTTATTATCAGCAAAATACATAAATCGTCGAACTTCTACAAAAGAATTATCTTCATTCTTTTTTGAAAAAGAAATGCAAGTATTTACGTCAGCTGCTGAAAATCGGTGATCGAGCAGAAAAAAAATTCATCTAAAAGAGCACTTGATATCCATGAAAAGTTAAGACGCGCAATCAGCTTAAAAGTAAAGCGGCTTCGATTTTATCGGAGATAAAACTCGCTTCGAACGAGTAGTAAATACTCGCTTTAGTCAGACAACGAATATCGAGAATGTAAAAAATATTCTGCAGTTGCAGTTCTTTTTTTTTTTTGAGGAGGATGCGGATGGACGAATAATAATTCTGCAAGTCTAATCATTTCTGTTGCTGCATCGGCAGCTTTATTCTCGATAAAAAAAAAGGGGGACAAAAAATCATGATAGATTTTATAAAAAACGAAAATCAGATTTAATGAATTTATGCACGCAATTTAGGAATCAGATAGCGCACGTCTACGGCAATAATGGCAATTCCAAGAATGAGAATCCCAAAGGTATTATGGGCAAGATAATCGGTTATTCCAAGGTTACTCGCAAGTGGAACAGTCATTAGGGACTTCGTCGTGGGTGTCCCTCAGAAAAGTGTCTTTCTAACATCGTGATCGATTGCCCACTATAAAAAAAAACGCAAAAGCCTATTACTATTTCCTCTGTCTTCTATTATATTTAAATAATAATGCTGACATTGTTCTAAATACTTAATGGAAGGTAATTTTCTTCAAGGAAGAAAATTTTGCGTGACGAAGAATTATAATTAGTTTAAAATTTATTGGTGCGTTAAAACGTCACTCTTTTAATTGTAAAACGGCCTTTTACTTGTTAATTATACGCCAGCAAAGTCTCGGCAACGACGCAGGGAACGACAGGAACAAATTCTAACGACGTTACTTCCGACGGTAATGGTGCGGCACAGAAATCCGGATCAATAGCGCATTTTTTAAACAGTTGTTTTAAGCGCCCACTCGAGCGTCGCGGTAATGGGATTACCGTCATCTAATTCTATACTGTCCTATGTAGAGCATCCGCTCGCAACTATACGGCTAATGAAGTTAACACGTGGCAATTGCTCTAAGTGCATCAGATAGATCGGACACTAGAGCGTCTAGCGAAAGAACGGCGGGGGGGGGAGGATCCGCGCAAACACAGGAGAAGACTTCCTCGGCATTACACGCTATTGTGCGCTCGATTGACGAACGGTCGATCACACCGGCTTAAATTCCGATCAGAGAAATGGGGCAACCCGCCAGCGATTGGGCAGAACTGTGAATCACTTGCCTAATGAGTCACTCGCGTGACACACTTGGAGCTTATTACGAATCTCCGGTACATTATCGTTGGATTGTTAATGTTACTGGTAACTAATTAACTTCCAAGAAGAAAGGAAAGTTAAGAGAAAGTTACAAGTCGTTCGTTGAATTCGAAATCGAGCAGACTGGCGATTTTTTGACGAGCGCTTTTTTTTCATTCGTCAATTTTCGTCGCTGCTGGAGAAGATTAGAGATTTGAAATTCTAAGTGTTATCTGACGCTCTTCGAAACGGCATGACGATCGTGCGTCACGACGTCACGCGTGTTCGTGCCCTATAAGAGGATGGTAGCTATAGCGAAATCATCTAATCGATGGAAGTCGTGACATACACACCCACACACGCACTTGTCGACCGACTTCGCGACTTGTACTTTTCAAACGGAAATAGTATGCGGGAAACGAACATAGATTCGCAACGAAATATTCCGGCTGCGCACGTGTGCATTCCAGCGGGTAATATTATGAAAGTGAAAATGGGGCTGTTGCGAACGATCGATTCCTAGCGCGAAGCGAGAGTGCGGTCCGTTGATCTCTCGATTTCTCGGGTTTTTCTTCGCGCGAGACGACGATCAAACTTTTACGAGGCTGCTATAGCACGACGGTAATGAAATGTCGACATAAAGTCGCTTATTTTTTATGTCATGCGCTCCGAGAGGAAACAAATATATAATACAATATAATACATATAATACATGTGAGATTATTTAACATTATCTGACAAACGAAATTAGTTTATCAAATTTGGAGAGAATTAATTTTTGGGCGGTAACGCATATCGATAAGAGAATAAAGGTCAAAACTCCAACGAGTGAGATAATTTTTCAACAAGTCCGCTGCTGGAATTATCAATTTTTGGGATCACGTTTACGCATAAATGTGTATATGCATTTGATTGACGTGGAATTAAAACCCCGTGGAATTTAAATAGAAAAAATTCAACGGAAGATTTAAAAAATGGGCAGAAAGCAGAAGCGCCGCCTGATACCGGAACAGGATCGTAAAATTTGCGGTAGCATATGCTTCTTCCAGTTCACCTTCGTCATCAGTTGCGTGGCTTTGGTTTACCTCAGCGTGGCGATCTACGCGCCGTCGTATAGGTAAAACAAAATGACATATTACAATCTAAAATTAGAAATTGATTTCTGGCATGTAATCGATCCCATTTTCGTCGAAATACGTTCGACTGGTAGACTCTATATTAGCTTCTATCCATCCAAAAGATTTGTTCCTCGTGAAAGTTTTCTCGCACAAGACTGCGTTCACCGTGTAGGATTTATTAAAGATGAAACTGAGACGCTATTCAAGTCAAAGATGTTATTCGAGATGAGGCTGTGGGGAAGATGTTCGCAGCTTGTTTCCACGAGACGTAATCCGAGAGGCGCGTTAACAACGCCGGCGTAATTTCAGGGCCTTCCACGTTGGCATCGAGCCGGAACCGGTGATGTGCCAAACCGTTAACGCCTCGATGGTGAATAATTGCGGATGGGCAAGTTGCGGCGAGTGGTGTTTGACGAAGACGAGCGGTTTTTGTCCCCAGTATCACGCGACCGTGAGACGTAATGGCACCGACGTGACTTTCGAAAATTGCACCAAGTTCAGCAGTATGGCGTGTCCCCAGGTGCGTAAAAACGACGCAGCATTACTTTGTCGTGTTCTTTCTTGCTTTTTGTTTGAAAGTCCCATTGTGTTATAATTTAAATGTTGTCCAATCATTTTTGAAAAGCTCTCGATAAACTATTGTGGCTGCGTTTCGATATTCACTGCCAGTACTGAAAATCTCTCTAGTTTACGTTAGAGTCCCTCTAATAAGAGTCGCGACACGTAGCAACAACTTTTGATTGGTGCGCATTTTCGGCAAAAGCACGAGAAACAGAAAGAGAAAGAGATATAAGAGAGAAAGAGAAAGCGATATGAATGTATATCACTTGTATATCGCTTTCTCTTTCTCTCTTATTTTGTCGAAACTCAACACTGTTAAAGGTTAGAGGATGAAATTTAAACCAATACCATGAGTTAGATTTATTTTGTTATTTTTAACTACCATGCGCGTCAAAATTTATTAGTTTGAAACAAAATAGGATTATTTTAACTCCATTGGTTTAGTCAAATTACCATTGTTTTAGTTAAATTAACTAAATATTGAGTAGGAGCAGTGGCGACCTATGGAATAGTTAAAAATTACTCAAATTTGAGTTTAATTTAACCCTATGAATTTAACAGTGAAGATGTCGCGAATCTTATTAGAGGGACTTTAGTTTACGTCACATACACTATGGATTTTCAGTACTGGCAGTGAATATCGAAACGCAGCCTATATTGTGCACAAATATGTAACAAGTATTATAAATTACAGATAAAAATATGAAGTTTATAAATTATTGACAATTTGGTTTTAAAAATGCAGAATGGAAAATAACATTTTAAGTGCTGCAACAAGAACATAAAGATTTAAAGAAATGAGAAATAATTATGTTAAAAAAAAGTTTTTAATTGATTTATGTAAATATTAATTTAATCTTGACTAATTTATTAGTTTATATTAACAACCTGATTTTGTTCTCGAAGAGAAAAACATGAAGCATGAAATTAACAACGAACTGAGATAGATTGCCATTAACGAGCTCGGCATAAAATTTCCTCCGGTCGGGAACATTTACGGTATAAGATCTGATATTAAAATTTTATGATCTCCCTCGATGATTCTCGTTAGACACGAACAATTACAATCTCGTATAATTACCCAATCAACTCTTGGAAATCTTTAGGCAAAGCTTTCTCGGGAAAAGACAATAACGAGCTTTGCTCGAATACCCCACTGGCCATAATCTTTCCCTGGAAACTTTTTCCATTTGACGTAGTATGAAGGTTCTTAACGAGTGGCGAGGACACACGTTTACCCTTCGGATTCCGATCACTTTTATTTCACGGTACGTTCCCAACCAAGCGCGACCGTGAACTCGATGCTTCCACACCCGATGCTTTCTCGTGGGCGTAGGTCTCCATCTCGTGGGAATATTACATTTTTACTGAAGCAACGTAGGCTCCAATTTCCTCGCCGTGCCGTCAAACATAGATACCGCGGGGATGATGTTGCGGAAGATTCATACGAATTGCATACAAATAAACTGTAGCGAGGCACTTGCTGTGTTATTTTGAATTACTTTCATTATTAATAATAGTTTCTTGAATTCACGGCTTTATTAAAGCTCAAAGCAATAGCTTTATACATTCAAAACCATCTTTTAGAAATCAATTTATTATTGTTTTCCTTTAACTCTATCCTTGATAATGGTAACTGTAATTTATCATATAAATGTCGATACTATACTGACCGATACTATATCTCGACAAGATTACTGGAGAAAGAAGGAATATGAAATACTATCAATCGATCAATACTTGTCAACTTTGCAATCTCCGTAGAAAATAGATGTCACCCGATATAAGTGTCACGCATAATATGCGTTAAAATATATTTATGAAATACAATCTGATTAAATAATATAATTTTATTCATGATTCAGATATCAAAAACTTTTTAATTGTTTTTAGAAAATATGAAAATCGCACTTCGCTTTCGTCTTGCTCTTAAATTTCCATCTCATGTTCTTATCGTCTCCTCTATATATTGATCCATCAACCAAGAGACATCGACGGATGGTTTTCAGCCCGTTGAGAGCCTAAACCTCTTGCAATATTCACGAAGAAGAAATGCCATTATAAAATCCATTGCGTGCAATACCCACAACATTATCCGTCATCGAAAGTTCTTAAAGAAAAGCTTTCTTCCCTTGTGAGCAATATTAACTGCTTTCGTTGTTTATTATATCCGATTGTTTAACAAACAATAAAGAAATGTGCTGATAAAAATAGACATGATAGGTCGAAGAGGCAAACAATATGACATAATCTTTCACTATACTGTAGTAGCAGTACGTTATACAAACAACTTGCCATTTTCAACAATGTTTGCGGATTAGAAGCTTTATTTGCGAACGGCTATTACATCCTTCACAAATTGAAAAATTTTATTACAATAAAAAAAAGTAAGATATACTAATTTCTTTCTCTCTAAATCGCGTTATAATAGTATTTTAATTAAGAAACTTTAATTAATTATGAAATGATTATAAACTTGTCGATTATATTCTTATAGTCAGAATGTATGTCAATTTTTGATCAGGGAAAGGTATTCGCGAGAGAGTCGAAAGGTTTCAAGTAATATCGTAAAAAACGTCTAAAAATACCCGGTAATAATGATTGGGATAACTCAATCTAAAGTAAAAGTTATGAGTTGGGAGGATACGAGTCATACGAGTTCTCCCCGAGGGAGTGCCCTATGAATATGAATATTTAGGCGCACGGCATCGTACTGTATGCTGACCGTTAATGCTTTGCCATCAGGCCTGAAACTTTCTGAAAGTAATGGGATTTAATTAATGGCGTTGATGAGAAAAAGTCATATAGCGTGTAAAACATACATGACCGTGCCTTTTACAATCGTTTTGATAATGATGTCAGACAAACTTTCATAAATCATAAAATAATTTTCCTAATAAATTAATTAAATAATATTTTTAAAGAGAATAATTTTATAATAAAATTACGGACACACAAACGTTAAAACATAAAATATCATTTAATTCTCTCTCGCAGGAATTACGCAATAAGAGAATAAAATTAAAATATATAGATATATAAAATAAAAAGAACTCGACTAATTAAGTATTAACATCGTATATAATTAAAAACTTTATGTTTAAATATTTTCAAATAAATTTTATCCTGTAAGTAAAATAAATTTGAGACTTAATTGTCAAATTATCCAAAAGATTCAGAAATCACAGTTAATGTACATCTATAATTTAAATTGTAAATAAAAAAATTACGATTAAACAGATTAAAATCACAAATACACTGACACTAGCTTTAACACATCATGATACGTAGTTTTGTCATATAATTAATAATGATATAAAGTAAGAATTCAAAATGAGAAACGTCGACAGGCGAACATGAGGAGCATGAAACGGTACAATTGCAACAACGGCAGCGAGTGCAGCATGTTGACGGGGGTGTTCAACTGCAGCCTCGGACATTGCTCGAACATGAGCGAGCTGATGCTCTGCCATCACAAGGCCGACGGCGTCGTCATCGATAGCGAGAAGGACAATATGAAGCTGAACGGCTTCTTCAGCTGTCAGCACTCCAGATGCACGAAAATCAAGAGTACCTTCACCTGCGACCGATACTGCCCGAGCATTTCCACCAGCGACGTAAACGTCTATCTAATGCACGACGACAGTATCATATCAGCCAGGTGCTCCCGCGGGATGGCCTTGAACAGGGCGAACGGTAGCCTACCCGGTATCAGATTGGACAACCCCGTTAAAATCTGGGACGAGCGGAACGGCAGTATTTTCGCGAGCTGCTTCGCCGTGACGAACCACGGCAATATCATCAGGTAATGACGAATGTTAATATAACGAAGTCTTTCGACGAATAATAATTTTCCACTTTATTTAAATTTATTCTCGTTTAAAATCTCGTTTCATCAAATCACGTCATCTAATTATATGAATGGAATAATTAAATATCGTTAAGAGACGAACATCATTAAAATGCGATTGTTATATAAAGAGATATGTTAATATTTTATATACGTATATATACAAATAATTATATTTATACAATAAAGGCAAATTTTGTATTAATTTTTTAGATATATGTTACGTGGTGAATTTCTATGCCAATTTTTTATAAGGGTCTTCTGTCGCTATTAACGCTACATTAGCTATTGATTGAATTCCTTGGCTCTATCGCATCTTTGAGTCTTAAATGCGCACGTAGAAAATGAGAAGAGACCGAATGAAACGTGAGACTCTCGAGAATTGGATTGCTGATAGAGTGAGGCTTTATTGAATGATTGAACGGAAAATATATTTTTGCTCTATTTTTTCCTTCCCGTAAAAACATTGATAACATTATCGTCTTAGATATTGATCAAATAGTAAAATTGGAATTTTATGCACGAACAAAAATAAAACCGTTATACGGTCATCACGTAAAATGTACTTGATACACATTCGTGGATGTTATTCCAAACGTTCTCTCATTTATCACCATCATGTTATTTTCAAGCTAAGGGCTTAAAATTTTATTGAATTGCCCAGGAAGTAAAAAAAGATAAACATGCCAATGGCGGAGAAAGGGACAAAATATTGGAGGGGGGGGAAACCAAACCCAGTCGTAGGATCAATAGTTGCTATGGAAATACCCTATAGCCTATAAGAAGCTGGTATAAATAAATGACACAGGTTTCGCGATAGAAGTAATTCTGAAGACCCCAATAAAATTGCTTATAAGAAAATATTTAACTTTAGTTCGTAATCCTCTCTAAAGCCCGTATCAGACCACAGATTGGGATTGAGAGTGGATTTGACCAATTAGAATAAAGTTCATTAAACTTGTGATTAAGTTTTCTTTATTTTAATTGATTAAATTCAGTCCAATCTCAATCCCAATCCGTAGTCTGACAGAGGCTTAACGGATATTAATCGATTCAAATATGTATATGTAATAAAATTTTTTCATTAAAAAGATTTACAAAAATTGCAATGTTTCATAATGTGCGTGAAAAACATTTATCTTTTTATATTTTTTTTATATTTCTCTATCATCTTCATCTTTATTATTATTTTTTTTACGTAAGGAGATCGACAAAATTGTCGATATGCGTTATATCGTTACCGCCCCTGTTACTTTCGCAGCACGGAGGACTGCGTGAACGGCACGTTGTTGGACGAGATTCCGATCCCCGAACCGTCCATTAACTTCACGAGCTTCCTGAAAATTTACGAAAAGACCCTGAAGCATCCGGTGGATCCCACGAATGCCTATGTCCCGGCACAGCAGTCTTTGACGATCTACAATACCTCGCGATTGTACATCAATCTCGAGCGTTGCGTCAACACATTGAGAGGCGAGTGCAGACGATTCCAGTTTACCCACGGCCGCGACGGCGATAATCAGACCGCGCAGAGCAGATATCCCTGTTATTACAATAAGGTAAGGCATTTTCTGTCGAAAGATTCAACGAATACGTGGGGATTAAACGGATTCGGCTCAGTTTAAGATCTCTTTTTCTGGCAATCCCGTTTTTTTAGTAAAAAAATATATAATATAACGTTTAGTAACATAGGCACATTTATTGCGTAAAGCCATATTTCTTGCTAAAAATTAATTTTTTTTTTTAAAGAAGATATTCCGGCATCTCGATAATTTTTATGTTTTGAGCAATTATTAAAATAATGCATCAAATTCGACAAACAGGGCAAAGACGTGCAATTAAATTGATTATAGAGAAAAATTATTATAATTTTTCGTGACGAGTAATTTTAACTATTGTTAATTGTTATTTCCGGTATAATAGTAAAACACTAATAATTTATAATGTGCGCAATTCTTATTTATGCGGATACATATTATGCAGAACAACTCGTTATTCGTGGTTGCACGTTTCGATCTGAAGAAGACGCGAATGGAGCTGTTGATCGCCGTTATCGTGCCGGCTGGAGTGTTCGTCATCAGCGTCATTACCCTGATTATCATCTCGCGATCGGTGCAGGTAGGGGACGACGCAAAAATGCGATGCAGATACTGCGTTGACAATCAAGAGACCCGGGGCGAGGACGAGGGACTCGTGGAGGCGACGTCCTCCGCGACTCAAAGTCAGGCTAATGAGAACGAGATCAGAAGTATGACCCTTTAGCAGTACAAGCCGTTTGGCACGGGCGCTACACTGGGTTACGAAAGGCTGCCGTTGATCGACATGGACAACGCTGAGGATTCCTTTTAGAGAAGAAAACGCGATACTTGATTTTCTAGCGGTCGCCGTGCCGGACAGATCCATCCAACAAGAAAAATCTTGCGAGAGACAAGCTCTAAAAATGAAATCCGAACACAAATGAAGCATGTGAGGCAAAGTTAAATTCTCGGATGGACATTAACGTCGTCTTCCGGAATGAGGTGCAATCAATTTTTCTACAGTTACAATGATCATTGTAATGCGTAATAACGTGGACGTTACAATGATGTGACCTGATCGTTGTGCTTGAAATGAAATTAAACTTCAAGTAATCTCTCTGCCAATGAAACTCATCGAAAGTAACCCATTCGGGGTCCAAGTTAATAATACCGACTCTCTAATTAGATATCGATCGGATACATTTTCACTGTTGCCTTCGATGTATCGCTATCACTTTGTTTGCGCGCCAGACAAACGGACGGACACTGGTATCACAATCGTCGATACATTAGTTTTAAGATTTTACCTCCAGATATATTTAAGAAACTTTCATTAAAGTACTTGTGTAATATACGATTGTTTACATTGTCGTCGTATTTTATCGAACGGTATCTAACAATAATGGCGTTAAACAAAACGTCTTCGCGCAATGTGTACGAATGAAGTGAAAGATGAACAACATTAATCAACGAAGACAAAACGGAATGAGTGATGGAACGAATGGATAAACGCTGAAATATATATTCACTACAGTAAACGTCACTCCGCGAAAATATCCTTTTTTTACGCGATATAATTGCGATCTTTGCGCAAAATGTGAAATAATCAAGCTTATTTTGATGTACAACGTATAGAATAACACGGCGACTTACAATTAGAGCTCATTTAATATTCGGTTATCAACGAACGTGCATTTATATTTTTTCTACATCCACTTATATTGTGCTACACTGTAGTTGACTCCGTACTACTGTGATTAGATACATCTAATACCGCTGGTAAAAAAACACTCGATGCGATTTCCTATTTCTGATACGCGAGTACTACGACTGCCTATATATGCGTAAATTATAGTTGTACAGTATATATTGTACTACATACTTGCGATGCCTAAGTATCAGTACCTTACGATGTAAATATATCAAAATATATATTATGACATAACATGCTTTCAGCGAGACATTTATATATTCGTGGTAATCGACATTGCCTCAATTTTCGTGCCAGTTTCGTGTCAGCGTGTGTTTCAAGTCAATCAAAAATATGATCCGTCGCGTAATAAATATTCGAAATACTTGATACAATTAACAAATATGTATTAATTAGAAATATGAATTTTTATAAGAGGAATAACGCAATGCCATAAAATTATTTTTTATTTTCAATTATTGGTTTTATATTTCACACTTTTATTTTTCATAATATTTTTACTAAAATAAAGTAAAATAAATAATTTTTTCAAGATAGATAATCAGCACAAAAAGCCATAATTTAATTTGATATTTTTATTCTCACAATGATTTATAATTGAAGAAAGAATGTATATATTTTTTTACTTTTTAATCAAAACTTATGAAAGAATTGTTAGAAAAATACACTCGTATAATCAGCAACGTAAGATACCGATTTAAATAGGCAAGAATAAGTTAAAATACCTAAATCTCACGCAAGTGATACACGTATGCACGTATGCACGCAAGAAGAGTGGCTAAAAATAGCCGCGCAACAAGAAAAAAAGACTTTTCTGATGTCACTGTACTCTATGTGCCTTCTTCCGCTTTCGATGGAGCCATCAATAAAGTATACCTATTAATATCTGCGAGTACTGTAAATTAACCGAAGACACAGGCTCGAAAGGAAACTTTTTCGAGCTCTTTCGCTCTCTCGGAAATAAATGTTCGCAGTTCCGTTACTTCTGTTATTTTGTTCTATTACAAAATTAGGGAAATTCCGATTTGTAAATAAAAGTTTTATCTAGCGTGTATCGCTTCTGTCTATTTAGAAATCATTAGATTGATCGTGTACTCATGAAAGCAATGTGATCGACGTACGAAATGAAACGGACAAAGAGATGAATGATTGGAGTAATTAGCAGATCCTCGAAACTATTTTTAAAGAACACCGATTATAAGGGAATAATGCAAGATTTAGCTGTTGGCAAATAAATATACGATTATGCAAATGACGAATAACTGTATATATATATGATTAATTATCTGTCTAACTAGATAAAGAGCTAATCCTCTTTTTGTATGTAAAAAATTATAGCTAATAGCTTAGTATATATGTGTATATAAATCGTGCAATTATGTGGTATGCCTTTATGTCAAATACATTTGTGACATATATGAATGTGCCGACTGTAAAATATAATTTCTTTTTTTTTTTTTAATAAAGTTTCTTCACGTGTAAATTACCGCAATTCTTCCTTGCATATTTATCCGCATCTCAATTTATCTTCCGCGTTAAAAATAAAATTAACTCGCTAAAATTTACCTGTAAACAGTTCAGAATAAACGTTGCGTGTCCGCGTGATTGTAAAACACGATACGGAAAATGGGGGCAATCGAAGAAAAACTACGTCGAATATTTATTCTTTCCCTGTAATGAAATAATGTATGGAAACGTTGAATTAAAATGTTTTGCCGTTTAAGAATTCCCTCGCCGTAATAGAAGCGCGATGCGCACATCGTTAAACCGTAATAAAATAATATCGCCGCCACCTTGCGTGTCACGGAACACTTCGTGCCGAGGGCATCATTCGAAGGCTCTGCTGCGCAAGAACGAAATGGTTCTCATATCTGCCGTTCACTCATAATACGCCTATGCAAATTAATCTACTGCGAAAACCATTTTCTGACCTTGGCGAAACGAATACAATTTTACCTCTCTATAATCTTAATCTTGCACAAAATTGCGGAGCGGATAAAAAATTTTCTTTAAAAACAGAGATTCTCCTGATGATTCATATTTTTGTGGAAATATAAATTATTCTCTTTGCATTTCGTTAGTTATAATTAATAAATAAATGTAAAACATGATTTTGATAATAGAAAATAGTTTATATTAATATCAGGAGATAATTCATATTTATAATATTGTGACTTCTAGACAATCAATCATCACAATTAAGTCCCAATTTTTTAACTTATATTCTCATCATATAATTTCCCTTAAAAAATATCGTATCGTTTTGATAAAATAAACAATAAATGCGATAATTGAATTGTCGTCAACCTACATTCGCAGCAACTGCAGATTAAAATCAAGTGCGTCCTGTCAATCGCGCAGCTTGTCGACATTTGAAGGGTTCTTCATAATGCAGGCACCGTTAAATGCTCACGTATCTCAATATACAAAGAGAAAGAGAAAGAGAAAGAGAAAGAGAAAGAGAAAGAGAAAGAGAAAGAGAAAGAGAAAGAGAAAGAGAAAGAGAAAGAGAAAGAGAAAGAGAAAGAGAAAAAGAGAGAGAGAGAGAGAGAGAAAGAAAGAGAGAGAGAGAGAGAGAGAGAGAGAGAGAGAGAGAGAGAGGGAAAGGGAGAAAAGAGAAAAACAGAAAGAGGGGGGAGGGAGATGCAATAAGATAGTATTTCCCATTTACGCATGTCCCATCAACGCGTCGCAAAAAGCTGGAACTGACACGGTGTTTAATGGAAAGCCTTAGCTGTTAGATAAACATATAATAGAAGCTTTCAGACGTCGGTTACGTGATATTACGTGATAGGGCAACCAACCAGCGAATAACACGAAAATCGAGATACGATCACACGAGCGAATTGTATATCATAAAAGACGAAAGGGAGTTAATGGAGTTATATACATTGAATCAGTAAACTTCCGTAGAGGTAGAGATATAAATAGAAATTGCGCTCTTCACGCATTGTTAATTATAAGTAGCTGCTTGAAAATAGCAGCTTAATATCGATATGTGTCCTATGCCTATTACGCTCAACAATGAATTTTTGAAGAATGCTAAATCAACGTACAGTTTTCTTCTCTCACGTAACTTTGTGAGATATAGTGTTCTATAAAAATAATGAACGAGCGTGGATATATTTATCATGTTACACAAGAGCATACATGTTCTTTTGTAGATATATCAACCGAAAGTAAACCAACTGTCTCATGGTCTCATAGTCGAAAAACATCGATCATTACATTCTGTAGAGAGATGTATTCCAGAATTATGGTAAAAATTATATCACGTAAAAATTCTACCGCGATAGAAATTCCGCTTTCGTTTTCCAAGGGAAAATATTGGAACTTAGAGACGGCATTAAACAAACTGAACAAATTACAACCGTTAACAAACACTGCGGTCTCTTTCTGTCAACCTCCCAAGAAGAGCAAACGGAACGTCATGAAAATTTCACAAACGCAATTTCTCGTGCGACACGTGCCGACTAGACCAACACGATTATTCTTAATGAGAATTTTTTTTTCCGTCCATTTAAGTTCTTTTTACGACAGGGTAAGATACCAAGTACCGACAAGCAATCGATTTTATGAATTAAAGAAGCAAGAACATTAATTTCTACTGTGTCCATTGACCAATGCAATAAATAGCTTTGACGGAATAATTAATTATTACAACGTCTAAGAAGTTATAATGCTTTTCTTCTAATTAATGTATAGTAGCGGGACTAGTTAAAACCTTTCTAGAGAAATAATTTGCTAAGTGATTTGAATTTGACTTTAATAAAAAAGCATGCTTCAACATCAATATGTCTATGTGCTTTAGGATATTCTTACTGTTATGTAATAATAATAATAGCCGTTAATGTTAATTTATTATAACTATTATTGATTTTAATAATTTACAAAATTAATATACTTAATACTGCTATTTTTTGAAAATTTGAAACAATTTTGCTAAATTATTAATTCTGTACAATACATAAAAAATTCAAAATTTTAAGAGACAGATCTATATATATTCTATCACATTCTTTTGGCCGCAATATATAATTTACGCACTTGATCAAAGTTTGATTAAGTTTATAGTTCCATCAAAGAAACGACGTAAAAAAAAGCATGATAAATTTTTGAAAAGCAATTCAGTCAGTTTAGCCCTTGACGAAACTATGACCTATGATTATTCAAGCGAACAATAGTTTAGGAAGATTATCATACCTGTTGATATCTAAAGAGAAATGTTCATGCAAACAATAGTTTAGGAAGATTATCATACCTGTTAATATCTAAAGAGAAATGTTCATGCATCCCACATAGTTTAGGATATTTGATTAAATAAATATTTCATGAAATATTTAAATTAAGTTATCTTAAAATATTAGCGTCCTTTATATATATATATAATAGATTATTGATTTTTGTACGTTCGCTATACATTGAAGTCGTACTGAAAGCTATTTGCTGCGACTCCAGATCGATAATGGAAACAATGGAAATGGGACATTTGCTGGTATGAGTTCGTCACACCTACCTAGTCTCTGCAATTGTCCCCCTGACGACTAATTTAAATTAATATGCATTTATATAATATTATATTACGTTACTTATTTTACATTTAAATTACTGAAAAGAAGCACAAAAGTATTTCTACGTAAATAAATAAAAAATAATTTGTAGATATTTCTAGATATGTACTAAAACAATTAGATTACAATTATTACGTGTAAAGAAGTTCATAATTTGAAGATGTCTCCATTTTAATATAAATGGAAATAATTAATGTAGGGAAAAACTTTATGTTTCGATTTTATGTTGTAAATTAAACTGTCGCCTTGTATTAAAATATTGTTTAAATTAAATCGTACTTATGGATCGTACTCGTGCAATTCTGAAATTAAATTTATTTCTATCCAATGCTTTAGAAATGTTAAATTATTCAGTTTCAAGAGAGAAAATTCGCAATCGTGGAAAGCACGTGTCAACATAAGATAGCTCAAAAGATCAGTATCAGCTTAACAACCCCGCGAGCTGTTTTTGAAATAAGCCACCCTAGTTCGAATAGGGCGTGCAGAGGACACGCGTGTGATCGATAGGCATGTACTATCTTTTCCTAAGCACGATCAATGGAGGCGTCTTATATAGAGGCGGTACGTTCTCGCTTTAGAATACCTCATGAGTAGTAATCAAATCGATTCTGCTTTATAATTCTTTGACATGTATTGCAAATTACAATACAGTTATTTTATTGACAAACTATTACGAAACTTAGGAAATTCTGTTATTATTTTTGTTTGTAATTTGCACGTGCATTGATTTTTGAACGAGCAGTTAGGGATAAAACAGAACGCGTCAAGCTCGACTACAGACTTGATCACCGTTTGTTGTTAATGTCAATGTTACTTGATAATTCATCCAGATTCTTTGAGATTCGGCGTTTATATATATGTTTTTACAATTGCTTAAAATGCGTTTATATATGTTTTTACAATTGCTAAATTTTATTTGCAGCGATAATAATAAAATTATACTTTATCCTGAATGAATCATCAGAGATTTTTATAAATGTGTAAGGAAAAGTACTTACCTGCAGCTGTTCTTGACGACGATACGCGTGTAGCATTAATTGCTTCCGCTCGTCTTCCGACATTAACGGCTCTCTCGCTGGTTTTCCAGATCCTCTCTTCTGTAGTTTTACGATCACCTTGGTCTTCTCGTTATTACCCACGAAGTCCTTTATCTTCTTCCCAGGTAATAATTCCTTCCCGGAGAACCACAGTTGAGCCAGTTGCACATCGATTACCTACAAGAAGTGTGTGCTTTTACACATGTCAGTGAAGATGTCGCCAATTTCTAGCTTAATTTCTTCGCGAACAACATATAAATTTAAAAAATGTTTTCCAGACTAAAATTCTTTTTAAACGCCCGTAAAATATTTTCAAACGTTTAAAAAAACGATATTTAATTAAATTTCCCTATTACATATTATACCTATAATAAACATTTTATAACTCTAAAGAGTGCTTAAAAAAATTAGAATATTTTTTAAATGCCTGTTTTAAAGCGTTTGTGTTGTTTTATATTGCCATATCGTTCATCAATTTTCAAAAAGCAATACCTCGAGAGATGCTTGAGTACCGGTGAGATCTTCGGTATTCTCAAACTCTTTACGTATCACGTCATGTGGCGGAAGTCCCATCGGATAAACGATTGTCACGGCGCCTCTTAACAAGTCCAGAGCTTCTTGGACTGTCTTCTGGGTAACCAATTTCTCTTGTTGCACTAATTTCTGCGAAATAACATTGAAGAATTTGTTGAACAGCCAGGAGTTTAGCAAGTGTAAAATATAACAAATAAAATTGGATTTACTTTCGATGTCATGGCACGTGCATCCTCGATAGTTTTCTTCAGCACCTCCTGCATCTTTTCGTTGGGTTGTCTACCGTTTCTACGACCTGTATTTATTTAAACTTGTTAGTCTTAATCTATCATGTGAGATGCATACAATTTGAAATACAATCTCTAATTTATTTGCTCATTGTTAGCAAAATTTTATATTGCTAAGAATTGGTATCATTGTGTGTGTGTGTGAGATACAAATAAAATAGATAATTAATATTATAAATTATAAACTGATATACTAAAAAACATAATGAGTACATCATACTTTGCTTAATATACTAGCTTGGTAGGCCCATATTTCACACTTCTAACACTTCTAAGATTAACTCACTCGCTTCGTTTCTTTCTAATATCCGTTTCTACCAACACCCGCCTTAATGTACATACGTTTTTTCGGTACCTTCTAAAGTGCATACGTGGGTCTGTCACGTTCAACGCTATTTTTCTCTACCTTAAGGTATCTTAAAAAATCTAGAAAAATTCGTAAAACAGCTGTCTACATTGTAGTTGACGATTTTATAATCATTTTGATAAATATCGTTTACTTAATATCTTCTGACAAGCTTGCAAGTTTCACAGCTACAAACATCACTTGGACGCCGTAGACCCATGTATGCACCTTTAGGTTAACTTCAATCTTGGTTTAACTTTTACCTTTTATCTGTCTCTAATTTTAAGAACTAGAAAAAGATGAAAAGTAAGTTAAACCGCGATTAAAGTTAATCTACATTGGTGGAAATGGACACAAGGGAGACGTTATAGAAAGAGACAAAGAGTGGAGTTAACCTAAGGTTAAAAGTTAACCGACGTTTGCGGAACTGGGCCAGTGGGCCTTAGATATTATTGAAAGAGACTCAAGCTCATTATCAATTATGAAAGACGTTCGTTTTTATATGTTATAAAACCTATTGTCCGGTGTCGGCGAACAATATATGTTACATTATTACATGTTACACACCGATCTTGTCTCTGTTGAAAGTCCAACCGCCCATGGGCACGCACTTGTCTTCCCATTCGTCCTTGAGCTTGAGCTCCTCAACCTGCTCGTCCGTGAGGCCCATTATGTCAGGCGGTAACATCACGCCGTGCTTAGCCAGCTCCTCGATCTCTATTTTTTCACGAAAGAGACAGCCGTGAGAAGACGAGCGTAGTGAGCGCGCGACCGCGGCCAAGTTTTAAGTCCGTATAATTATCCCGCGTGACTAATATCACACCGATGCTCAGGATAGATGGGTTCATAAACTCAGGCAACTCGACTTTCTTATTACACGCTGTTATTACCGGCCGCGAGTGTGCCCCGAAGAGATAATCGCTAATGGATTTTTCACGTTGATATTCCGACTACGAGGCCAGGGCAGGGTCTGACGCCGCGGTTCGCCGGTTCACCTCGTGCCACAAAAGCTCGTAAAAAAAAGCGTAAAAAAAAACAATCGGTTCTGTCCTCGTTGCTGCTTGTACTTGACTTAGAAATACTGTTCAACATTTTCTATAGCTTTGCTCCAAATTACTGAATATTAATTCTATATAAGAAGGCAACAGTATCAATTACGATAGTCTATATTGAAAGGATTTCATGCTCGTTCGGTATATTAAATCTCATATAAAAAAGTATAGACTCAAAGAATGATTTTCCTTATTTTTTAAATTATTAAAATAGAATTATCAAAATAACCGAAATAATTCGGAATTTCAAAAACGTTTATTTTATCCTGCTCTATAATACTTAGAATAACTTGCTTTTGTGAAAAATACATATAATAAATTTACCATAACAAATTCTCGAAATCTTTAAACGACCATTGTATATCACTGCGATGTCACGTACGACATCGTCCACACTCGCCTCCACGTGGGTGTCATATAAAAATTGACTGTCGTCACCTTTCTTCACGTGTAATCTCACCATTTCTGTCTGGGTTAGAACTTTTGATCAAGACTGAAATTTCTGCTCGATAAGATTAACGTACTAAAGTCGCAATTTAATATCTTCGCTAACTCGAGATTTTTAATTGAGACAATGAATATATTATGACTGTCAATTCGATTTAAATGTTGAAATATTCGGCTAAGTGCATCCAGCGAGTTGTTATGAGGAACCACGAGGAACTAAACAAGTCCAAGTATCCAACATATATTCATATTCACCCAACAAAAGCAGCCTGAACGACAGGAAGGGTCCATGGTAACACAAGCTATCGATTAAACAATGCGAATATAGCTGGCTATCAATGTGAGAGAAATTAGAATGAAAAGGTCGTATGATAAATGCTGAAAGAAAAATGAGAATGACCAGACAAACAGTAATAAAAGGGAGACGGATCGATAAGAGAATAGGAAGATATCACTTAATGAGTATATAACTTTGTGTTGCTCATTATTATATAATATACATATTTACATTCTAGTGGAACACGGATTACAAGAATAAAGACGTTCATATATCGTTACAAATATGAAGAAACGTCGACGACGAATCTCTATTGTCATCGCGCTTCTACTGGCGTTTTTGACACAAAAATATGATATATTTGTATGATTACTTAACGTCGATATATAATATATATATAGTAGCAATTAATAATATATTTTTTAAATATCCTCGGCGCAACGCTGCACAATAAAAATCTATGTCGTAATCCATAATTCTCGGCTATAATGTAAGTGACTAGTATTACGTTAAAATACACTTAGAGTTTCAATTCGATGAGGTGCATCTTACGCAGGTCATTTTCTGTTTGAGGTCCAAACAAAGGTGATCCATGGACGTAACAAACGAATTGGTATTGATCCGTCTCATTGCGACATATCAAATAAAGTTTTGTCGCATTACAAATTATCATTGAGCAACGCGCTGATGCACGATGGAACTTGGCATTCTCTTTCCTTGCATTTTTTGTCACTTTTATTTCGCACGGCTAACATTCCGTTCGGTTATTTGTTACGCCCACGAGATGGTCCCTATAGTAATTGTTGCATACGGACATGTCGAACAATTAAACATCCTAAGCGCGTGTCTTTAAAGTCGCGGGCGCAATTGGTCGGCTCGCAACGATTCCGGAACAGACACGGCGAAAACGAAGATTTTTTTTTTCATTTTTATAATTCATAACTCTTAACATCGATACGAGTAACAATGATAATTGCTTATGTCGAGCGGAGTCGTTCGCCACTCGCATGACAGAACAACGAGATTTGGATACTTATGTTTTACTCAAAATCCTTGCACGGCGATCGTGATCCCGGCGGTAAATCTAACGATAACGAGCAAAACTGCACGGTGCACTGATTTGTTTACGTCAATCGCTACACGCGGAATATTTTTAATCTCACAAAACTAAAGAAATTTCGAATATTTTATCGATTATAAGTCAAAAAAGTAAAATTGTTTGATGTTATAAAAAAAATAGACATAATCGAAAACTTTCTCGAAAAGTTGTAGCCACAAATTATTTTTGCTTAACTGTATCCTCAGGACGTATTTTTCCACACAACAGACAAATGGTGTGCGAAGCAGTGCATCGTGCAATTCTGACAATGAAACGACGTAATCTCTTTTACATACATGTAACAAACACGTGCTTATAAGAGCACATTTATAAATAGACACACGTGTAAATGCGTACGCGACATTTACTTATTCGCTCGTCTATGTGTGGCAACATTTATGACATGATATAGTTTTTTTGAGAATATATTTATGAGAAAATATAGTTAATATCATTTCTTATCTTGGTCGTGCTTTCACATATCTCTATATCTTATTTTTATCGAAAATATGAACTTGCTACAGTATGAAATAAACCCATGGAGTCGCTATTCTCATATAAACACATACACATAGTCGTCGAAAACACCGAATGACGTTCATCTTCTATCTCACAACCGGAAGCGTTTATATTTATCGACCGATTTTTCAATCTTTTAGCATTAAAATGCGATCAAATTAAAAAACTGCAGCTTGACGCGATTTCAGGAATCACTGCGATCGGAATTTGATAGAATTGATAAATTCTCAAACAACAACAACATTAAAATTGCAAAAATAACGTGTCGTCCTTTGTATCCCAAAATAGCTGATTTCGACACGCGTGAGCCATCTTCATTATTAAAATTGCTGACTGAGATTGTTCATTCTCATTCTTTATATCCCGCCCCTTCCAACTTTCATGACAAACGGACGGTAAGATCTTTGGACAGTAAACGCGCGTCATACGGGGCATTCTATTACTATACTACTATATGATAAAATAGATTGCTTATCTTCAAAAACATTTGCTGAACAAAGCTAACTACGACATCGGTGGGTTTTGGATACTTATCGATCGAAATTATTCTTCATCGATGGTAGGCTGGACTTGTAGTGCGTCCTTTAGGAGCCTGTGGTCATACTGCTCGTCGGGTACTTGAAGAGTGGACATAGAGGTGGTGGAGGAAGAGGCGGAGGAAGAAGAGGAGGAAGGAAAGGAAGAACCGTGCAACGATACCTGTTGCACGGTATCCTGTTCTCAAACTTTGCTTTCGGGCCCATCGGTGGTATGCTTGAAAGAATTACGGATTTTGCTTAAGTGAAGAGCAGCGATGTGTCCGTAGCTCTTATTGTACCATTCAGGTGTGCGACCCCTGGAAACAAAATTATTCCAATTGGATTTTTGTCTAATCCCAAGTTTATTTAGTCTTGTAATTTATTTCAAATAAATTATATATAATAAAATAAATAATTAATTTGAAATAAATAAAAATAAATAATTTGCTTTAAGTAAATGTTTGTAAAATACTTCTAAGTAAACGTTAAGAGAGTCGAAGAAGATTAAAATTATTCAAAAAATATTACTTTGTATCGACTCTGGATAAATGCATAATGCGGGATTTGCCGCTGCCACATGGTTCGATAAGATAACGTGAGGCCAAAACGATGCCACGAGTTCCTCCGAGCATGACAGGGGCGTCTGGATGTTGCACGGATGTTTCGACAATGACGCAAGCACCTTTGGGAAGATCGTTCCGCCAGGATCTGCAAAAATTAATTATACTCGTTAGAAACTGTAAACATTTTTGTAAATAATTCAAATTCTCGGAAAATAAAATATTTATTTATAAAAATACAATAATGCTAAATTGTGTTTATGCATGTATAAAGAGGAAGAATAAATAATTTAAATATGATAAATGACGTAATTTAATAATTTTATTAAAGCTTACCTTACTACACAATAATCTCGAGCGGGCAGCGGACTCATGTTCCCGGTGGCGTATTGGAAGACCTCGACATTGGTGTCCAGCTTGGTCACCAGTCTGTATTTTAAAAGTTGCGGATCCCAGATGTGTCTTTCTCTCAGCACACGATGTAACAGCTCATTTGGCGGAGCTTCGACTTCGGTTGACACTCGCCAGAGACGAAGCGGGTGTCCATCGCCGACCTTTTTGTACGCCATTTCTACGCTATTGTCGGCAGGATTGCTTACCGTGACCCAGCCGCGACTTCTGCTAGAACGGATTGCAGTCTCTGTTTAGCGCGTGCGCATCCTTTATTATTCTATTTATATTATTTACTCATTTGACTTGTTAGACTCGATATACTGTATCTTTCCTACTCTTTCTTTCATTATATTTATATTTAATTTAAAAACATACAGACCCGTATTCTCAGTTCATTTTTATTGATAAAAGCGCACTTTTATTTTTGAAATACCATAGTATATGTAACGTAAACTATAGCATCTCAGAATTAAAAGCGAACTGAGAATACGGACCATATTGTATTTCTAAAAATTTTAAAATTTTTATCCGCTTACATTAATTTTATTTTTAACATTATTTACTTTCACGTATGAATTAAACAATGATGATATGTACTAACTTTTCTCGCGCTTCCTTCAGCAACGCCGTGGTGCAGGCGTACAGGTAACCCCTCCAATCCTGCTTCAATTCCGAGCCAAGTTCCTCCAGCGCAACCGGAATGCTCTCTTCCATGTAATTAAAGTGACACTGCGTCAGCATGTCCGACGAGACCTGAAAGAACCGGAAGAGGCTTGAACCCGTGCCCATCCCACTCGTTCGCGCGCCTAGGATCGAACCGAACTCGCGAGCGATCGCGATCGACGAATGACGACGCTTCGGCACTCACCATGAATAATTCACGATGCAACTTGACCAGATACAGAAGACAGTCGTGAGCGGCTTTGTTTTCCGACAGTTCCCGCTGATCGGGAATGCCCACGGTCTTTCGCCTACGTGGCGACACGCTGCTCGACCTGTTGGTCACGTTCGTGTTGCTGTGGTTGAAATGGAACAGGCTCGGGGCTAGACACACGGCCAGATTCGAGGCTGTCATTTGGTTGTAGGGCGAGTTGCTGGCGACGTGATTGAGGAAGTCGAGCAGAGTCTCTAACGCCTCACGATGTTCATCCGGAAGCAGCAACAGGACGCACTGCACAGCATCAGGTCGCAACTCCACCGGTACATCTGCGGAAAAAAAGCGATCCATTGCAAAGTCACGTTTCCCTCTTCGAGCGGTCTGTGTAAACTAGAAAACAAGCTAGCAAGAATCGCGCATACTTACGTTGAAAGATGGCGATAAACGTCTCCGAGAGCTTGTTCGTCAGCAGAGCCTCCGGCAACTCCCTGAAATACTGTTTGACAAGATCGGCGACGTCGAACGCCTGCTGCCCGTCAAAATTGATATTGTCTCCTTGGGTCTCCGTCATAATTTTCAGCTTCTGTATCCTCGACTTGACGCCGCTCTTTCTGAAGATGCCCACCTGATCCAGAGCGTTGGCTCTCAGCCATCTCAGAGCGATCTGGATACACTTAGGAAGAGCTTGACCGGTTCTCTGTAGAGACAGCAAGAGCGGCACTCCGAAGACCGTCTTGTCCTTGTAATCAGGCGTCTTGATTTTCCTGATGAACTTCGGGAGCTCCCAGTTCCAACCGGTGCGATGAGTCGGACAGTACCGTTCCATGCACGCCGTGAGTTTCAACAACGCCAGTTTCCTCAGGACCAGAAGTTGTCCGCACGACATGGAAGCCATCGCTCTAGGACACAACGGGTCCAAGGGTTCGGGGTAGAGCGACCCTCTCTGGAAACTGTGCCACCTGACAACGGTGCCCTGCTTGTGCCTAGGCGATTCCTCTTCCGGTTCGGAGTCCCTACTGGCCACGGTGGAGCCACTCTCTTGACTGCCGGCTAATTCAGAGCTCCTGGACCTGGATTTTTCTCGGTAGACTGTTACCTCCTTAGACAGCGACTTGTCCCTATGCGAGTCGTCGCGGCGTCGGAAGCTCTTGCGCATCTTGTCCTCCCGCTTCGAGGTCGCCGCCTTTTCCTCCTTGTCCTGCGCGAGCTTGTCGCGATACCTCTGCGACTCCTTGCCGAGGTTCAGGCTGCCGCCGCGGGTATTAATCGGTGCGTTCTTCGCCGGCGTGGAATTTTGAGAACGCTCCTTGGAACTTTGGGAACGCACGGTCACGAACTCCAGCACCTTCGCGTGGTTGCTGTTAGCGTCGCGGAAGTACCGATGTCGCCAGTTCGTCGGCTGGCATTCGGAGTCGCTCAGCGCGCCTTGGTCCTCTCTGCCGCGATGTAGAAATCGGCGGGCGCGATTCATCTTCGTGCGGGTCGGCTTCGGTGTCGGTCCACCGCCCTGCGAACCGTCCGAGCAGTAGCTGGAGGAGTCGTCGCCGAAGGGGCTGGGCGCGTTTGCCAGCGGCGACGGCGGTAAATGATAGGGTGAGGCCGGGAGGGTGACCGGCGAGCCGGGAATTTGCAGAGACCCGGCCGACAAGAGTTCGTTGAAGGAGACCGGTGCCGGCCCCGTGGGCGACACGTCCACGCAGTTCAGCTCCTTCATCTTCTGCTGCATGGACATCACGTCGAGCACCTGGGGTCCGCTGATCACCACCCCGTCGCGATTCTGGCGCTTCCGCCGCCGAGACTTCAGGGACTCGACGCGCCTAAGGAAAGCCTTCGCGCCGTCCCGCAGCCTCTCCGAGCCGGACCTGCGAAATCGCGTGCCGTTCTCGTCGGGCACGGTTCCCGGTGGCAAACTGCCGTACCGCAGATTCTCCAGCATGGTGTCTTCCGCCTCTTCCGCCTCCAGACGATCCTCGATGGAATCGTCCTCGGACGCGGCGTTCTGCCCAGCGATCGCCTGCAGCCTCTCGACGTTCCCCGGTGTTACGTCGCCTATGCGCGACCAGCGTCTCGTCTTTTTCTCGAAGGTCCATTTTTCGCTCAAGGCGCACTGCGTGTCCTCGTCGGATTCGTCACCGCCACCACTCTGTATCATAAATAACGACACAAAATTTAAAATAAAACGAGTTTTATATATATATAACAACCAATATATTATGATAATTATAATATATATCAACATGATATTTCCTTGAAGTTGTATTACAATGTTCTATAATAAGTAATAAAATTTTTAAAAATAGTTTATTAATTTTAGCCACGGCTAAAGCATTAGATTTGAACCGATCACTATAATTACTATACTATATTTATAACAAGAGTGTCATAGTTATTCTGATTGACCTAAATTTATAAGCAAAAAACGCTGGCAAAATGTGATTCACCAGTCTGAATCACGATCCGGATCCAGCTGAATCTGGATCCGGGAACTCGATTCGAACGAGAATTCCATTCGTACGTGCGGCTTTCGCGAGCGGGGGGGGGGGGCCTTCGAGCCCATTTATTTCGCGCGGAGGATAATCCTGTCGCGCGCAAGGTGCGATTCCGGCAAGCACAAAGTAAGTAATAAACTAGCCGGTCGGCGCGTGTAATCCGTAAAAGCCTGGGCGTTTCTTCCGCGGGATTACGGCGGACTAACAAAGTGGGCCCGAAAGAACATATGTGACTCAACGTTATCCGACGTTTATACGGGAGAGAAACGTTACGCTCGAAATAAATGATACTTATCGAACGCTTAACGAACGATGGTGTTTCGTAATCGGTTCGTAAGCAACGAAATTAAGGACCGCCGGCCATTGGAGAACAGGCGGATCGCGCCCAGTGCTCTATAATTAATTGTAGAAAGTCTTCCGTGCGCACTTTTACCGCTCGTAATCGGCGATGGGGTTCTTGAGGTCGCAAGTCAAGCATTTCTGCTGCCCTCGATAGCAAAGAGAAAAAAGAAATTGCCGGCTCGATAACCACGAGGTCATCAGCTCGCGTAATAAGAATTGAACGGTTTTCGAAGGAAACCGTCAGACCGGGAGATTTTTCGACGGAAGTCGCTATTATCATGTTAACTATGCGTATCAACAAGGTAAAAGGAAAATTTTATTATTTTATGAAATCAGAATATTGCCAAAAATATGAAAATTAAATAATCTTGTGTGAATGTGATAGGTATATATAATAATTTTTGTCATATCAGTTTTGTAGCCCATCAATTAAAAAAGTGTTACAGGAGGAAACATCCTAAATTTCCGTAACGTCAAAACAGTTTACGTCCTAATTATGTCTCCTAAATTAAATTTCATTGTGCCGTCTGAAATTTATGGCCGGCTATTACGGACTTACACCATTTCTCCACTCAACGACCCGTCAGACGAACTGACACGAGCCCGAACCGTGTTCCTAATTCATTTTGGGAAGCTTCGCCATTCGGGAGAACGATCGCACGCTTTTATCACCGCGGTAAATCCCGTTTTATATAGGAAACACAGCATTCCCAAGGCACAGTTACGATATACGTCGTAAAAAAATAATTTACTAGAACGATCTCGCGCGGCGCGACGCAGTGGGTGACGCTCTCGAAATGGGTTTACAGGTCTCCGCCGCGGTGGGCGAAGAAAACGAGCAGGGCTTCGCCTTTTCGCGTCTCTCGCAATACCTCTCGTTTTTTCCTCGTTCGATTACGCGACGCGAGTGACCGAATAATAATGTGAGGCAGCGCTTCTTCTCGAGGATGTGGGCCACGGATAAAAATACGCGGCATTGCACGTGCGGGATATCGGCCGGGAAATAAAGCGTGGGCGACGCCGGCAGAAAATAGATTTTTGAGATTTCGGAGTGCATTTCGCGCTCCGTGTTGGCCTAACGCTGCAAGGTGGGGCAGGCTTTCGAAATCCTTCCGTCGAAGCGACGGAAATAAAATCGGCCGGATGACGTCCGACAGCGACGTCGTCGTCGTCGACGACGACGACGACGACGACAACGGGGACGACCGCGGTGACAAATGTCGGGTCTTTGATGAGGCCTGCGAGGCAAGGTTCACGCCGATGTAAGGCGCGGTATATATAATTGCGAAACTATTTTTGCGTCGCTAATTATTCCTTCCGGTGGCCCCGTGCGGGATAATATAAATAAAACCGCCCCCTTCGCGCGCGAAAACGCATAGGAGTGGCACGTTTCTGATACTTTTTTAGTGGCGCAAAACGGGCTGCCATCAATCATTCTGCAGAAATTGGTTTTATAATTTATTTAAAAGTGATCGAGACGATTGAGAAGAAATTGCAAAACGCACGTTAACTCCGATAATACAAGAATGCAATTTTTACAACGCTATTTCTGATTTCATGCATTATCTTATAATAAGGATAATTTTTACTCGAATTAGAGGAGAATAAAGGGAAATTATATAAGAAATTTTATTTATATCAATGTTTATATTGTTTATGTTGTAAGTCAGCGCTTTAAAAAGAATCGTATGATTTTTCTTCCGATAACTCGTCGCATTTCTTGTAAATTGTGTATTCATATGGAGATTCATTGGAGAGCATATAATTCAAAACGTGATCCTCGCTTCTTAGATGAGAAACGCGCGCGCGTGTGTGTGTTAAGAAGGTTCTACAGATAATGGATGTATCTAAAAATTGGAAAAAACTTTATGGACGTATAAATTAAGATGCGAAAAAAGTGCTCGAAAAATTTTAGCATCGGTTACCTTGTAAAAATTTGCAAAAATGAATTTTGAAATCACAGTTTTTAACATAAGCTACATATGGCAGAGGGGCTCTTGGAGACAGGAAACGAGATATTAATTATATAAAGGCAACCTACCAGAGATTCAAAAAACGGAGCTCTTCTAAGCTTTTCAGAAATATCGAGAAAAACAAGGGTTATCGCGTAAAATTTTGTGATATTGGCTATTGAAACAGGCCATATCACAGTTCACGTAGCGTGCTTCGAATAACAAGGGAGATTTGGCAATGTCGCAGCGACTGCACCCGCGTGAAAAGTGTACAGCCAGTACAGCACCACAGTATGACAGCACCTCAAACTTAAGCACCTAACGTTTACGAGCGCTTACGGAGAAGTACTCGCTCTAGAATTATGTGAAATTGTGAAATAACCACGGTCATATGAGCAGAACTGTCAAGTTCGCGACGTTACCACATTTTCTTCCATTATAAGCCGCCAGAGTCAAAGGAGCACTTACACGATATTTTTAATTATTCCTCGCTTCGACTAATATGGATATGATATAAGCTCTAACGTCATCAAAATTCACGAAAATATTTTATGAATACTTAGAATCGATGAATTTGAAGATTTTCTCTTCATCTCTCAACTGACTAGAGAGTACCTGTAGAACCTCCTTAAACGGTGCCACCGTGCAAACCGTGCGAGGCGTTGCCGCGGTGAGAGACCAGGTCCATTGTCATGTAGCGTGGATCACGTGAGGTTTCACACACACGTACGCTCCGTGTGTGTGTGTGTGTGTGTGTGTGCGCGCTTCACGTGAAAATACAAAGGCGTCAAGTTTCGTAACGAGAAGCGATGTGTCGGTCCTATTGTTAGAAAGCCAACCGTCTCCGGGGCGCACGAAAAGACGCCCATTTCGGCTTAGTCACCTTATGGGGAACTGACGAGATACCACGAGAAGTCGCAGGGGTCACCGTGTCGTTTCTCTTTCCTCGGTGACGGAGCAACCGGGGCACACAGCCCGTGCTAGACGAGCTGATCGGGAAGACGGATAACAGCCGCCGCGCCGCGCCGGAACGAAAAGCTCTCGGATGCGTGAATGCCGATAACGACTTTCCGGGCTAACACAAACTGGAAGGCTAAATAGAATCCCTCGTTCGTGAATTGCGATAAATGCTTGGCATCATGACAGAGAGAGAGACTGATGAGAGTACAAAGTATCCATTATGCTTTCAACGCGTAAAATTAATGGTTTACTTTGGTTTATTGACACACACTTCAGAAGCGTTTAAGTTGATGAATTTCGACGTACAGTCCATATTCCGAACGTTTTCCTTGATATAAACGCAAATTGATATAGACCATCGTACACTCGATTAACAATAAAAGAGATCAATAAAAGGAATCATACTTCAGTGTTTCCAATTTCTATATCTCGTGTCTAGTTTCGATTATTTTTACTTCTTCCCCGACATTTCGCCATCATTAGATATTATACCGGCGCATATTATATAACGCAAATTGATATAGACCATCGTACACTCGATTAACAATAAAAGAGATCAATAAAAGAAATCATACTTCAGTGTTTCCAATTTCTATATCTCGTGTCTAGTTTCGATTATTTTTACTTCTTCCCCGACATTTCGCCATCATTAGATATTATACGCCTGACGAAGGGCGAGACGGCGAGACGACTCTGCGAGCCAGCGACGAAGGCTATATGCATTTACGTCGAGGAGGATCGACGCAATAGACATTCTCCGTCATCCTTCTCCGAGGAGGATGCACCTTTCGTAATGCATCTAATGCGCGAGCATCGGACATCGGCATACGACTCTCTCCTTCTCCCTCTCTGTCTCTCTTTTTCTTTGTCATGCAATAAGTTTCGCGGCCGATTACCGTCCATTCGGTACTTAGATCGTTCGCTCGCATGCACGTAGGTATCTGCGTTTCCGTTCCGGCGCGTTACTACGCGAGAGACGTGACGATACCCCCATACGTGAGTTATTTCCGCGCGGCACTCAACGAGCCGTGTCGCCCCGCCGTGTGTACGGCCGACGTCACTTCCGTCTAAGCAGGTTGAACAAACCGTCCGTCCGTCGTTTTTCTGGGCCCGGACGGCCCGAGATATACGCGCAAATACATCTCGTATACATGGAAGGACACTCGTTACGCAAGAGGAAAAAAAATTTCAGTTTTACTTCCGTCGAGTGTGTCTTATTAAAATGCATTTCTCATTTTTTTTTTGCGACTTGTTTAATGTCTCTGCGAGAGATGTGTAATATTATTTTGTTACGTAAAACTTACGTAAAACTATATATGAAATCATAATCACACGCGTAATTATTTTACATTATAAAAATTTATTATGCATTAAAAATTTATGACTCGAATACACATATCATCGTCACTTTATGGCGCATAAAATGTAATTAGACGTGATATAAAGCGACAGACTGGTCTAATGAACATTCTAATTCTTTACTGTCTTACAAGCAATTATAACAGACGCGCACAAATTGTAGTAAAATACTGTATCCATTCGTAAATGGACGTTGTCGAAATAATTGGTCGTGTTGGATTACCAATTAACCAGCTGTCGTATCACGCGATGGCATTAATTTAATTTACGACCCCCAGTAGAAAGCGGTTTGTCGCAGAAGGTAAATTCAGGAACTCCCCCTTTCACAAAATTAACATTGATTTTAACGCAGCTGTTTAGTTAAAATGCCCTATCTATGTATATCGTTCTTTAAGTGCGACCGATAAAGTCTCCAATTTAAGAGCGAGACTTAATACACGGTGAGTATATTAATTTAAATTCGGTTATAGATGCAGCCAAAAACAAGAACAATAAATAGAATGTTGCTCAAATCGTAAAACAACGACCATTCCATACAATATATTACAACACCTAAAATTTTGAACATGATAAATTAGTAGAGTCTAAAAAAATATCTGAAAAATACAGTGTTGATCAAATTTATTTAATCTGCAAATATTAAATGTATAAACATTCATTGTTCCGAATATCCATATACATGCAATGCATATATTATTGATAGTTTTCTGTAATAAATTCAGTAAATCCTATATGACTTGTACGTTGGTATTCATATTCGCAAATCAACAATACGATTTAGCGAATTGCAGAAACGAGCGGTGCAATTGCCAGTTGCGCCATGAAAGAAGGAAATCGTGATTCCGGACAACGTCGAGGAAAAAGAGGTCGCGGCTACAAATTCAATGACGACCGGTTGATACGGTCGCTAACAGGGGAGCTTATATTCGATGTTTCGCGTAAAGAAACGACCGCGGCACGGCAAACCGTACGATCCTCGAGGGCTCGTCACTGAATCACGATTGTCAATGAAGAAATCCACGAATGCAGTTGCGACGACTGCAGCCGTGACTGCATAGCCGCTCAGCGATCAACGGAAATCCCTGGAATGTCGGTCTCCTCTACTTCTTCTGCCGTCGTCTCGTTCGCAAGTACGACGATAACATACTTTCGAATCGAGAATTTTAACTCGCGGAATCGACAATGCGCGGCAAGGAACGCGGGCCAGTTTTTGCTCGCACAATTTGTTCGCGCTCGTTTCTCGAAATGCAACGGCCAACAGTAGAGCGTGGAAAAAGTATATCTGGAGTGTCAAAAAGATGTGGTACCCACGATAATATTTTATTCCCGACAGAATTCGTGAAACCGATTCTTAATAAAAAATTTCACATCTCTTTCTCTCGTTCTTTCTATAAATAAATCCAGGAAAAACAGATTCGTATCGAGTTTTCCTCAAGTCTATATTTGCGACTGAAATGTTGAGGTCTAAGTTTAAAAATTCGATACACGAAGAGAGAATTTTTATCGCGTTTACCACCCAGAGCGAACGAAAACATTCGGAAATCTAGGTCATCTCACCGCTCTATGGTGGTTGGTTCTAAATTTGGGCCGTACGACCACCGTCGTATTATAGAAGCTTGCGGCCTGTCGCGATCAGTGACACTCGATTTGCAGTGGCCTAACGAGTACGGATGGCCCGTCATTGTGTGGAACATATATCACGAAATTCAATTAGCCTAATGTCAAAAAACCGCCACTCAAACGGAGACCACGGAGAGATATTTATGCGTCATTTATTCATTAACGAGACGCCCGTCCAATTTTAAGAGTCAAAGAAGTAAAATAAATGATAGAATTAAGTTACAGAAATAAAAATACAAATAGATATATTGAACAGTACGTAACGGTCATTCACATGTACCTAAGAGAATGCATGGATGTAACAAAATACCTATACTGAGAAAAAAAATTGTCTGCATTTTAGTAAATATTAGTTTGCATACACTGTTACTCCATTTACTAAAATGAAGACAAAATTTTCCATTTTTTCTCAGTGTATTAATATCGGTTTAAAACCAAATTTTCATTATTTTTTATTTATTATGTAATTTATTATTTCCATAACTTTTTAATTTATTGTTGACTTAACTAACAAACAACTAGCAAGTGATATGTTAAATTGCTTTTGTATAAAATTACAAATCTGTATAAATCTCGCTTCCTCGAAATAGCAAAGGTACGACGACGCGATCAATGTATTTTCCTACGAAGATTCCGCGCGAATCCCCGCAAGAAAATCGCGCGATGATACTCCCGTCACGCCTCATTAATCCCGACCACTTCCATCGTCACCTCCATCCTTCCGGTATCATTAACTAACGAGCGGTTCGTGGGGCGCCCTAACGGTGAGTAAATCCTCGTTTGCGAGAACCAGCTCGCCCGGTCGGTCGATCGATCATTCTAATCGCGAGGAGGTATTAGGACAGCGTCGGTTTCAGCGATAATTCTCGGCTTGGAACTCTCGTAGAAGTTTCTCCTGATGCGCGCACTGTGTGTAAATAGCACGCGGCTGCATCCGGTGTAACAGAGACATTCGAGTGGGAGTCAGATCGATACACGCGATGCGTTTCGATGCTGCGATTAATCTCGCTATTAAAAAAAATTACCATGTTGAATTTAATATGTGTGTGTTGCTTCTCTCTAATTAAAATAATTATATAATATATGACACATTATTTAGTTTTTTTTCTCTAAAATAAAATTTAATAGAGTTTACGAGATAATCGCGATGGACGTTAAAACGATTAAAGATTGATGGATTGGCCAGACTCCGATTTGAATGCTCCTACGTTTGCGTATACGACTTCGTTGCCACGCCAAGGCTTCGCGCACGACGACGGCGCGCGGCGCGGCGCGGCGACGCGCAGTCTGCTCCGTCGGCCGTTTCTCTCGATGCTTCTCTCTCGACTCTCTCGCAAGAGAGAAATCATTTCGCAGCATCCCGCTCATCTTGTCCCTTTGCCCGAGGCGGTGGGTGCGTGACACTTGTTTAACACGCGTGACGTGTCCACATGTGTGTGCGGGTATAAACATTTCCAAAGAAAAACATAAAAATGGAGAAAATGCCGCGGCTCTTTTTATCGTTATCTATTACCATGAAAATGTCGCTTATTAGACGTTCTCTGAAATAGATCCAGAGAGTGTAAGAACGTGGTATAAAGAAAATCACAAGGTACACATTGCATTTTACATTAAATTACCGCGTGCAAAATTCAGGATTAAAGTATAATCACAAAATGGACTTAGATTCTTAGGACTTTAAAATAGAGAGAGTTAATTATTATTAATTGTGATTTAAGCCTGAAAATCGCCAAGCTTGCAAGTTTTTAATCCTGCGAATAGTCTTGGTATTTTTTGAACGTTATAAAAAATATCTCTTTGGAGCTTCATGTATTCGAAGCCAGAGACTGGCTTCGATTTCTGTCTTCGTGTTACATATCGCAATCTGCGGCAGCCGATCCCCGACTTTTAACATCGTTTGACGTAGCGGTTTTTAATCCGACAAGTACCCATTGGATTGCGATTAAGTTGCGGCGCGATACAACGGTTCCGTGCGGTCGTTGCTTAATTTAAACAACCGCAAGAGGTATCGCGGTCTTCATCACAGTATGACTTACGTTAATTGGCTTCTGAACGGTCCGATGGAGATTTATGGTAATATGCCGACTCTCGGCCGCGAGTGCTAATTGCTCGCGGTTCCACGAGCGGAGCAGTCGCGATAACTGCACCACTTGTAAATAAAGCATCGCGATTTGACGGCGGTCGCCACCCATCGTCGCGAATGGGTGCATGTGGTTGAATACTAGAAAGAATCTAGCTTCTAACATGCCTGGAAAGTAGAGCCATATTGTAGAACTCCGTTTTTTTTTTCCTAACAAACGACCAGTCTAACGATTAAAGCATTTTTATACCGGTATCTCTGCAGTTGTTAGGAGTTGATTATATTAATATAATATTAGTATAATCTTGTATTAGTATAATTGTCGGAGTTAATTAATAATTTTATACTAATACAATATTAGTACAATTTTATATTAGTATAATTTATACTGTGATACTGTGAATAGTATATTATTAGTATAATATTGTTAGTAAATAATAATACATTAATTAATAGTGTGTTGTTATACAAGTATTTATAGCGAACAGTAATTTATAGAGATAAAGTACGACAACGAGTACATTTAGTGTTTCTAAAATTCTTGGAAAGAGATGCATTGAAGATTCCGTTATGCCTGGTGTTACAATCCAGTCCGGTGCGCGATTAAAAGTTGAGACCGTTTTCTCGGTAATCCTCTTCCGGCGAGTATGAGAATGGCGATTATGTTGTGCAGGTGCACAACGGCGGTCTATTAAAAACTAGATCCGCGCCGGGCGTGCACTTCTCGCGCTTAGATCGTTATAATATAACGGTGCGGCATAGAAATGCGCATATGCACGAGCGTGACAAGCGGACATTTATCCTAGCGCTAATGACCGTTTCCTGTCGTCCGATTTCTGCGGTATGCCACCGTAGAAACGCGCCCGCGTCTGCACGCTCGGCCCGATCGCTCGATAAGGAGTTCCCCGGGTCAGGGAGCTCTCGTCGTTGCGAACCGACATCCCGCTCGGATAATCATCGCCATCCTCGTCGTCATCCGAGGACGTGTACTTTCTATACACGCAGAGACCGCGTTCGCAGAAGAAATGACACGCTTTCGGCGCGGGTTCCGACGAATCGGACGCGCTAATTATCGAGCGTGGGTACTTTCCTCTCACGCGGCACCGTAGTGTAATTACGGTATAAGCCGAGCTGTAACTGGATTAATTTGCGCGAGAGATAAGAACGCGAAGCTTGTTAACATCTTGGTTGAGTTGAGAGCAAGCCGTGCACCGCTGTCGGAAAATTTATATTAGGCAGGATATGTATTTTATGACGTAATTTTTTAAATATAATTTATATCTAGTAATAAATGCGAAGAAAGTAAAATATGTCTCTTTTAAATGTCATTTATGTATGTTTACGCTGAATGTCTGCCGCGTTTATGTTCATATAAAAAATGTGTTTAGACTGGTATTGCAGTGCATTCGTTTATATTAAAATATTCATTTTTATATATATCTAATATAAATTATATTACATCTAATAAAAATATCGTTTTTATATTAAATTAAATTAAATTTTAAATTAAAGGAAATTAAAAATTCCTAAAAGATTTTACAAAACAGATTCTATTTTTGCGATATACAAATATTTAAAAAAATATTTAAAGAATAATAAGAAATTGACAAAAATACTTTCCACATGAAAGTTGTTACGAAGTAAAAATCGACTGCAGATTGATTGAAGAAACGGTATATAGAAGGAAGTGTGCGGTGAAACCCAGAACACAAACGTCGAACACGAACTTCGGCTTAATGAGACGTATTATATACACTTTGCGCTGCGAACGAACGGCGCGTTTTTCCGAATACATACATAAAATTTACGGTGCACCGACCGTCGTGCCATGGGAAAAAGCGCGGCGCGCCGATACGGGTATCGGCGGTAGAAACGGGGCAAGTCGCGTTCGCGTTCGCGCGAATTTATGGCAACCGGTTTGCGCGATCGACGGAGGAATGTCGGCTGTCGTTTGCGCCTGTCAACTCGCGTGAGAGAAAGAGACGCATCGTTGTCGTCGCTTCGTACCCCTTGTTGCGCCTTCCCGACAATCCGCGGCACTTTTCAAAGAGAGACCAAGGAGAGAGAGAGAGAGAGAGAGAGAGAGAGAGAGAGAGAGAGAGAGAGAGAGAGGTGACGATGCCTCGGAAAAACCGCAGATAATGATCGATATTCCCTCGAATGCTGGAGGGAAAATACGGTACCTTCGAGTCTCCATGAATCAGCTATCTCTATAGTAGGACAATTTAAGTTGTTCATCGTTAACCGTTCACTTGTGACTCGCATTCACGCTCAGGTATGCCAGGTATTATTATCCCGACAGAATGATCGTATAATGTCAGATGGGTCTCGAAGGATCGGAATTTATTCATCCACGTCAAGAATATTGAAACGCTTTGGATCCAGGAACATATGGCTGGCATAAAACGCAAACGAACAGTGTTGTTCACTTTTCCTTTTGCCTTTACGATTCCCGGTTACGATTCCAGAACGAAATTACGAAACTAAAATTACGAGAGATCTTATCATGGAGAAATGCGAGGAGTCTAAGTGGAATTATTTCAATTAAATTATTTTAATATACGTAAAACGATATACCGTATGCAGTTTGAATAAATTTTATAACTACTGTCAATCCTCTATTAGCCGCACAATGTTACAAAAGTTCTCGGGTATTATTACTGACTACCGTGTGCCCTGCCAATGGTGTGACGACTGCGATATGCAGGTGCGACGTGCATGGAACCGTGCCGCGCAGTCTGCCAGCACGGCGTTCTCCGCGGTTGCGTGTACCGAACCTGTTTCCAGGTTTTACGCACCGGCGAAGCCCACGCCGGCAACCCGGGTGCATACATGTATGTAATTACGTGTACCACCACTCCTTCCCCTGATGGCTGAACGCGTTCTGAATGCGAGAGAGCGTCCGTAACGTTTGGGCGGAAAGAAAAAGCGTCGCATAGGAAAAAGGGGAAACCGACGGAAAAGGGGCGGCCACGCGTAAAAAAGAGAAGAAGATAGATCAGAGAAGGCAAGACACGATAGAAAGGAAGAAAAACTTACAGACGGGGTGTAGAGAGCAGGAAGAAAAGGAAGACGCAGAGGAAACACAGACTTAAAGTGGATAAAAAGAAAATCAAGTGAAATAAGAAAACCATGTGCGGACGCAAAAAACTAAAACCGACAAAAGAAAAACGAGGAAAGTGGTTCGTGTGAGGACTGTGAGGAGAAATCTACGGTGATATAGAGGGAACGAAGTGAAGTAGGAGAATGGGGAGAAACTGAGAGACAGCGAAGCGCCAAGATGCGGAGAAAAAACGGGAGAAAAAGGGGGAGAGGCAGTTGGATAGATAGTATATTTTATAACGACTTTCCTGCCCGGTAATTAACCGTTTGCCAATTAATGAGTCGGCCGCGAAATCCCTCACTATAACTCGGACTCTGGCCTCCCTCTTTTTCGTCCGCGATACTCTCGCTTGTGCGAGCACATGCATGTAATCACGGCACACGTGTGTCTGTGTCGCGGTAAAGGCCTGCATAAAAGCTGGCCAACGCGCCGGCAAATAATTACTCTCAGCTCTCTTGTTGTCCTCCTGTATATTCGCGAGGATAGGACGTCGATGATACTTCTACGTGTCTCTCCTCTTCCTTCCATCCCTGTTCAGCATTAGCATGCGCTCGTTTAACGTGATTGCAATTTTCGTGCTCCCCGTAAACGCGAGTTAACAAGCCAGCAATCAATTTAATTTGCCGCACTTTCTAAAAGTTTAGATATTTTGCCTCATATCTGCTGTGTATTAATAACTGAAAGATAGTAATGCATGATAGAATTTGATTAAATAAAGGATATATATTAAGTTGATATTAAATATATCCTTATTAAATTATTAAATTAATAATTCTACTTTATTAAATTAATTTACCGTGACATTAATAACAATGCACTTTAAAAAGAGCTTCCCTTCATAAATGTTAATATGTTTGTATTGTGTCATGTCCATTTACGTTTACATGACACCTTAAATTCAATTAAGATAACAGCAGTTGCAGCATAAAATAATATCAATTCAATAATTAATTTGGAAATTACGATTTTATTACAGAACATCAAGCCACACGAATCTTCCTAACGCAACCTTATGATAAGCACAAATAGCTTGAGATACGCGCTCCCTCTAAATGGCTCAATTTATTACCTTCATCAGTGCGAACGGCGTAGCTCCAGAGAAGCAGCAATTTTCAAGAACCAGATCGAAGTAGGGCACGAAAACATGGTCGATCGAGCACAATAATACGACCGCTGTTAAATCGACCCAATTGCCGCAAATTGCCACTTTCGTTGATTCGACAAACACAGGGATCGAGAGGCGCGCGCGCGCGAGAGAGATCTCATTTTCGGTGGTCACGGGCGCAGAGAGTGAAAGCTTTTATTAATAACAATTATAGGGAGGATCGAACGAAAACGACTCGGACCTCCGGCGAGAGAGGAAAAGGGACCCCGATCGTCTGACAGGGAAAGTCCCGGATATCTACTACTCCTTTACACGAATGTACGCCGCCACGCCGCGCCGCGCCGCACCGCGCCGCTGCTACGTCGCTTTACCAAATTAAGTTACGCGCGACGCTCGCGTATAAATTATTCCTATAAAACGCATCAGTCATTCCTCTACTTTCTCTTGCCCGCGTACTTATATGCGTTACGCACGCGAAGATTCGGCCGTAAAGAAATTCTTTCGCATTTCCATATTATAATCTTATATGGAACTGACGCAAGCATATTCTATAATCTATAGTATATCGTTTGAAAATTCGAAGTCACGCTATTGCGGCATTTCGGAGTATTGATCTTTCCCTCCGGGAAGATTTCATACTGAAGAAATTTCCTCAGATTCTAGATTCATTACACAGCAAAGAAGAACGAGAATATTTCAACGTAAAACGGGAGGGACTATCGCACGCTCGTCTGTCGGGAAAATAAAGACTACGGAAAAATGCAAAAATCGAACGAATCTATTCAATGCAATCGCGCGTGCAGTCGCGATGATTCCACGGCGGATTACGTTATTGTAGAACGAGAGCTGTAGGAACCTCGTCACGACTCGTTCATTCAGTCACGGACAATGTTACGTGTCGCTTCCTCGTATCGATCAATCGCGCGCTTCGCAAAGCACGTTTCGTACCAGAATCGTTTCGCGAGAACGTCAACGCCGGAGGGCCTCCGCTCCGCCTTTTGCTTTCGTAAGGCCTTCGATTCGGTAGATCATTACACTTCACGTGCGCACGTCTCATCGGGGCGGCTAGCTTTCACCCGATAAAACGCATTATACGTCGGTCAGTGCTTTCCATTCGGAGTGCAAGGTCGACGTCAGCCGAAAATTTTATTTAAAACGCCTTCTGGCCGGAGAGTTTAATTTTCGATGTTGTCGAGATAAAGAGAAGGAATATGAGGAAGCAATAAAGATACTCATCTTTATCTCAGAACATTATATATTATATATGTTGAATTTTATGCGTTAAACCTGCTGCTTCTCTTAAATTTTTTACACACCGCAATTATACACGCACATACGCGCGCGACTACATATTGCATGACTAAAAAATACATGTGAAATCTTCTCTTACAATTTTCTGAAAGAAGCAAAAAAATATCTTAATGCTTTAATGCTTTAAATTTGTATCATCTCATATTCCTACAATTTTCTCACCGCAAAGAAAACACATTACGTTAATTGCCACACATCTTCATTATCACGAAATAGCCCAGAGATAATTTTAATGGTATGTCAACACGCGTCGGCACGTCACACCCAATTCTGGCATTTTGTAAACTGATCTTACCTAATGCGTTACGAGGACTATGTAAGCGTAATATACTGGCCGCATGACGAAGGTGAGAGCAATTTAGCAGCCGCGGTCTAAAACGGGCGAATAAAATTACCTGGCTCGCGCGAGGATCAATGGGCCTTGGGCGCAAATCAGGTCAATGCGATAACAAAATAGTAAGACATAGGCAGAAAATAAACCGCCTTAGGAACTTGGCACTTTCCCCCACGGTGATATTGCATCGCGGTATTTTCTGCTCGGTATATTTCGATTAATCTCAATCCAGCGGCTATAAACACCTCCACAACGTTTCATTCACCAGTTGGAGGTCGCGCGATCTAGCGACAATCATAACTATCGATTCAAAGTTTTACAGTCTTACAATTCTGGAATTTAGTTTCTTATAATCTTTTTAGAATATTAACATTTCGGAATCTGAAATTTCCTAAAAAAGATTCTCTACTTAGAAATCTTCATATAAATATTCAATTATTTTCACACAATCCGGAGTTTGTTTGTTTTGTAGCAAATAAGACACTAACAAAGCGTAACTTTTATATTACAGTCTCGATATTTAAATTCAAGAATTATATTATCACTTAAGACTTTATTTTATATAAAAAATATTTACATTTCTTTGATTAAAATCGTATGCATTTCGTTTAAAGCACGAAATGTTACACCGATCGTATTCGACGTACGCACAAAGCCCTCATACGATAATCTTTGCTCAAAAAGGCGACGAACCGACACTCGTCTAATCGATCTCGCAATACGAGTATCTTGCGAGTCACCGTAGCTACAAATTTGGCAAGACTTTCGCGCGTCAGCGCGCGGCGACCAGACGCTTCGCGTACATATCCGTTCGTACCAAACGCGTGCGCGTAAAACGCGCTTTCTCCCCATCTAAGGACATTTGCTTGAAAAATCCTTATGCCAGTTTACTCTGCGGTCCGTTTTGCGCACGGTCGCCAGATAAATTTTCTATTTATTAAACATACAACCGTGCGTAACGATCCGCGCTGGCTTCCGGTAAGAGCTCGCCACTTGTCGCAGTTGCTGCTGGCAAACACGCATATATGCGCGTGAACCCTTTATGGGCATGAAAGTGGTCGATCATGCTCAGTGCCGTAGTATCATCGATCGATTATCCTGAAGTCCTTTTTAAATTTTAAATTAGCTACGGTAGATCCCAATGACACAAAATAATTCTTGCTTGGTAGGTCATGTTATATATCAGAAACGAAGACTTTTAGGTAAAATGTTACACATGTTGGAAAATATCTTAGAAATAAAATCAACACTTTTAAAAATATGTGCAGTCTTAGTAAAAACAGAGTTTTAAATATCGCAAAATATCTCAAATTTAAAATTTATTTCGAAATTATCGTTCAGCGTATCTGGGATGTTGTGGTACGAATTGACCTCTCCGCCATTCAGAGCAACTCTTCCGAAAGTTAAATGTCTCCCTACAGAAAAATTGGCATACACAGACGACCGGATAATAGCCTGCTTTTGGTTCGTCACGCGCGATAGAGCAAACTCCAAGGAGCTTATCGATGGATTGCAACCGGCCAATCGATCCATTATTCATTGCTGATCTCAAAACCGAGATCAATACGCGATACGATACACAAATCAATGTCGAAACTCAGCAGTCTACAAAGACACGATCGATATTTGCCATGATATCATCTCTTTTGTGGCATCGGCATACGTTTCTGTACACGTGTATATACAAATCCGAGCGATTCGCTCCTTTCGCGATCACACGGATAGATCCACCGCGATCTCGGTCGGGCCGAGCCGGATCATATAATTGATTTAGACTTTCGTCGAAATGCTTTTAACTCTGATTTGCGATGCGTGCTCCTTCACCAGAGTTACGGTAGTGAACGCTTCCTGCTCTCTCTCTCTCTCCCGAGAGCGGCCCAATAACACTCCCACTCGGTAATTCGCACAGATTGATCTTTACGATCACCACCGGCCCGTAGATTCGCTGCGCTTATTTCGGATTAGCTGTATTTAATCTGCGTGGTACACGACGGTGGAGTCAAAATAACATGATTGTGGGTCATCGCACCCCGACCGCTCACGTATATACGACTTGGATCTTACCGATGTATGCGTAAAGTAAAATTCGTACAAGAACACGAAGAGACGCAGAAACGCTTTTAAGTTATAATTCAACTATCTATATTTAGATAAATTTTTATCTCCCAAGCATCCGATTAATTGAAAGTAATATCGAACTATCTCCGAGTTGCAATAATGATAATATTTTCGCAGTAATAAATAACATGATAAATTTTATAATTTTAAATCGTTATATGTATCGGTATTTATTGCCAGACATCGTTACGATACATTTAATTGCGTATCCAGCGCGTGCGCTGTCCAAAGTAATTAACTACGAATTTATTTCCGTCACGTGACAACTGTTGATTGCTATTCCGTTCATTTGTTCACTGTTCCACACAGGTAATCGTAAAAACACAGTACACGCGGGTGCTTTCATCTAGTGCATAACAATGACCATATGTGTGAACGTGTCATAAAAGTCATAATATGTGACTCAAATGTCGATTTGTCATAGATTACGAAGCAAGAATATGAGAGTGGCTATAACGTCTATATACTCCTATACGTCTATATAATCGTATATATACTCCTTATCGACATATTTAACTATTTTATCTACTTTCTTAATTTAATCTTCAAAATTTCATTCTTAGCAAAGTGTTATCTATCATCACGCAACGTGCTATTTATTATTTATATAATTACATATAAACTCAACTAATTAAAAATTTTACCATTTTAATTAGAAAACTGATATGTTAAATCAATGATAAACATTAATAATAGAGAAACCCACGCGCGACGTCACAAAGAAAAATTGTAAAACGTGACATTTGAATCGTTTCCACCATGGGATTCTAAGAAACATTTAAGTACCCTTGTCTCCTCTAACTGACCCCGGGCTCTAATCTGACATTTCCGTCTTGAGGTCTCCTCTAGATCTCATCGTCTATCGGGAAATTCTCAAGAGAACGCTCGGAGAGAGAAGATGCGACGAGAATTTCAAGGAAACCTTTAAAGATGGAAACTGCGAAGAAAAGAAAAATAAGTTTACGGAGGAATAGGGCAAAAATAGCATAAAAGTAGCGGAATCGAAATTATTCCCGGAGCAAATCTCCTTATGAGAATTATGCAAAATGCGGAAGTCAATATAATAAAATTGGGCTTAACTCCAATGAATTAATTGAACTCTCATTGAAATTCCTTGTCGCATCTCCGTGTATCCGCGCGTTTGCGCAACGCTTCCCGTACGTGCTCCGTAGACGAGTAATTCAACGTATACTCACGCTTTTGCTGTGGCTCGTGCTGTGGTGCGTGTGATGCGTGTCGAGCTTCATATTGGCGCAACGATTAAGGGCGTGCAGACGCCGGAAAAGGCTCTGCAGCGAATCGGCCTCGAGGAAAGGGTGGTCCTTGGCTACGCCGGAAACGTCAATCGGAAACTGATAGTCTGAAACACGAAGACGGACGATCGTTAATTTACTCGATTATATCGCGCTCGAGATAGGATAAGGTATCGCGCTTACGCGCGCGTATTTACGTAAACGAAAAAAGTACGTCGTAGCCGATATTTGATAATGTCAAAAACATTCGCCGTATCAGCCATTTGTTTGTTTGTTGCAACGGCACATTCAGGGTCGTTCGATTATCGAACGATGCTATAAACGCGCACAGGTATACGCCGTGAATAGACCAAATCCATGTCCATTTAGTCCGCGGGCCTTAATCTCTTCGTGAATCCGAGAAGAGCTTATCACATCATGTTGATTGTGCCGTTGTCGCGCGGCTCCATTCTGCTTGGTTTTTTTTTGTACAAAACGTTTAAATTCAAATAAATAACTTAAAACGTACGTTTTGTTTTTACGTGATTAGTATCTATTATGATATCCAATTGGATTTTACAATATCTAAAATGTTTCTCTATAATTATTAATATATAGTATTTTCCCATAAATTTAATAAATTATATAAAATAACACTTTTGTAATATTATACAGAAACATTTCTTTAACTATTTTTCTAATTGTGAGAAAAAATAAAGAAAATTATGTTTAAAAAATTGTAATTATATAAAAAAAATATATAAAATAACGTACGAAAACTTTTAAATTCTATGTAGTTACATTGCTATCCGTTGTTACGCACGAAAACTGTTAAATGTCGTAGTAATATGGCTTCAAAAAATACATGCCATATAAATGCTATTATTAACATTGACGTCTGTTGAAGCTGTACAACGATCATTTTACAATTTTTGTTCGCAATAAAAATTGCGAAAGTTATTTCAGATTCTATATAGTTACATAATCCATTTTGCACGTAACAAAAAAGCTGTTACAATAATATTAAGTTTTTGTGAATAGAATATCGGCGTTATTTTTTCTCATTTTCTACTACACTGGCAGTGGCGGTGAAAAAAAGATTCACTCTTAATGATAATAAAAATCGCGATTTTCGATGGTGAATTTTGCTATCTCTCCAGAATTTCTTCGTAAATATGTCGCAGTAATCTCTCGTATAAGTTTGGAAGATTTCTGTCACGACTTGCGCAACGCTGGCCTAGATCTTCTGAACCAGATCTCGGCTCTACGATCTTTAACCGGGATTCCGGGATCTTTAACCTAGGATCGATTCGTCGATCCCCAAAGTAGAACGACTCTTCAATAAACACGGCGAGCGTTTCCGTGGTATCAAACGTTTTCCGGTGAAAAGTATAATATATATATATTTGTTATATTAAAAATATTATTCTACCTGATTCATCTGTTCGCACAAAATGCCAAGGAAGAAGGGAGGGCGTTGCCATAATGTTTCATTAAGGTTTCTCGCAAACAAGCTTGGTAATTAAAAGAAATTCCGCTTACTGTAGAAACTATAAAGCGCACGCGCATGTCAGCCACGTTTATTTTCACTTATTAAAGCGTAAATATGATTAACGACTTCGAGCAGTCCCTGATGTTACTTGATAGCGGATAAATTAACCAGTTATCTGCTCTACGTACCGACGTTGTACACACTTCGCTTCCTCCATCGGAATGCTTAAACGCGCATCCGTATTTTCCAATCGTTAACATTTCTTCACGCCGTGTACAGCTAGAAGTTTTTGCAATACCGTAGGTACTTCTCGAATACGATAAACGTGTCGTGTAACACCTATAAACCGTCCGTAGCAATTTCCACCTTAGGTTCACATTATCATTCACTGCATACTGATTTGACGCGTGTACCGAATGTAAAACATATGCTATTGCAAAAACTCCCTATCGCTAGAAAATTTATTGAGCTTCTCGAAGTAGTATGAAAGTGTGAAATATATGTCGGGACTGCGATATGGCAGGCAGTCTTGCATTCTAATAAAGCCTGTCGACCGACGAGAATATAGGATGATGCTTGTGTCAATGTTATTCAATGAAGAATGATTTGATTCATTGCGCATTGCATATGTGCATATCTTTCGTTTCTTTATATCTTTCGCCATCTACGCATCAAACGGTATACTTCCTAGCAACGAGATCGTTCGCTAAGGATTTTATGATGCTATCGGTAGATTCACGTTAATGAACGGCGCGCTTCCTGGATGTCCTAATTACAAACTAATCACGTTTTACTGGGAAATTCGCTGATCATGTACACACGGCGCTCGTCTGACGAATCAATTAGCGCGCGAACTTTCACTCGTCGAAATCAGCAAATACCGATTTGTTCGCTAAAAACATGTTACTATTGACACATATATATATATTTAACAACAAGTCTCGCACATACTCGTCCACCTTTGTAGAAGATATTTCGCATTTTTCTTTTTCTCAATTTCTTCTCTTTCTCATTTTTCACATATATCTTCTTTACCAAGGTTAAGAAAAGGATCAGTTTCTTTTTTTTTACAATGGCCAACCCGTTGTCGTTCGCGAGACACAAAAATTCACTCCGCGAGCGACTTGATAAATTTATCCGGCGGCGCATCGGGCCAAGAATGGCGATGTGATCGATCGGATCACGTCCTTAATTTATCACGCCGATCGTCAGACACGACACCCACATTCGGTCGCGTCGCTGGAATTCCACGAAGGATCGGTCGAGGGGATCCTCCGCGGTCGGGGCCGGACACGACCCGCGGTAATATCCTTGCGAGATCGCGTGTGCGCGGCTGCGCGTGTGTGTGGGCCCCGTGCGTGTGTGTGTGTGTGTGTGTGTGTGTGTGTGTGCGCACGTGAGTCGCGTGATTCCCGTACGTGTTCGATGGGCATCGGTATCGGTATTTATATCATGCCTTGCGCCGACCGACTCGGGTTCAACTGGGTCAATTAGCTACTATTCATAGTGCGCTTCGATCGCGAGAACTCGTCTGAGTTATGATCAATCGTGCACTTTGTAAGTGGTACCACGCACGTGTATACGTATACGCCTAGGCACACACGCTCGTGCACGCATAAGTTTACACGCACGTGTACGTGTGCAAACTCGCCAGGCCTGCCGACGTATTAGAGCTGTCAGTTTAGAGCTGATAGTTTCAAAGCTGTTACGATATATACTCAAGTGTATGATTGTAAATTAATAATATCTTTAAGACACAGCTAGATATTTACAAATTTTTGATAAGACTTTTCAAGGTAGTTTAACAAAATTTTTCTAAAATTTAAGAATACGGTTCATAAATCTTTTTCATTCTCATCATGAATACACGTATCATATATAAGAAATAACAAAATAAATTTAATAATCATATTAATTATTCTAATCTTATTTATTATATGATATTATTTAACTCTTATTATTTAAAAAATATAAGTCTGTTTTCAACCTCTCCCAGGTTCCTTCGTGCATTCCATTCATACAATTCACGAGAATTATGAATGCAAGTCATCTTCTGTATTAAAGATATGTTCTGAACTAAAAATAGTCGCGCAATGACGACGTTGCCGCGGCGAAGAGAATGCATTTGTATGCTGTGACAGTTTAGAATAAACTTTGTCGTTTACCAAGCTGCACCATTTCTTCTTTCCACATTTGGCATCTGGGTCGTTGCGGCGGTTACGTCGCGTCGCTCAGAATCTGTTTGTGAGGCTGCGGCAGTGGACCGAGGTGTACGCGGTCCGCACGCACAAAAATTAAATTAAAGTTTTATAAAGTCGCCGCATGTCTCCCACGCGCACCGCAAAAAGTGAAAGTCCCATGCCACCTCGTAAATCCCTCTCACGCCTAGTATCCTAATTGCTCGCGCCAGCGTTATGTAATTATCGATAGCACTGCGGTTGTAGTACCGCTGTTAGTATTAGGTAATTGAAGTGAATGTGTTGATATAATACGATAAATATCGAACGATCAATCGTCCTTAACCCTTAATAAACGTGTCAGTGTAAATGCTTACAGTCACGCAATATATACGTCTCCTTTTCTCACGTAATATTCTTATTGAAGAAATTTCAGATCAGGTGTGCCGAAGCGCTTCAAGTTTTGCATCGAAATGTTTCAATAAAATGTCATTTTATGATGTTAACAATAATTTTAAAAATAATCTCATGATTTTAACATATATGTCGCGATATTTTTCTTCTATCTAATTATGTCAAAAGAAAAAAAATTGTTATGACCAGCCCAGCGCCAACGAACCTAGTGGTTTGGATAGTAACCGTTGTTCGGCCAGATGCTTTCGTATACACGCGAGGGGGACATCAGCTGTTCACGTCGCGAATTCTTCGGGGGCGTAAATGTGACTTTGCAGTTAGGACGGCCCGCCGGCTGGCCGGTTCCGTGCCATTCCTCTTCCCGCTTTTGGCATGTGGGTCGCCGCATCGCGCATCGCAATGTCTCCTGTCCGGCTGCATTGCGCCGCGACATGTTTATGGGAGTCTCGATTCGAGCAACGGTCAGAGCTCCACTGACTCACCGTACGAAACCTAATGTCGTTCGAGAATCACGTTTCTAACAAGTAAAATATACGCAGGCGTGTACACACCAGAATATACACGTATACATCACGCACAACGGCTACGGCCGACAAATCAAATGGGAGGCGCGGGAGTGCGTTCGCCGGTATTAATTTATCACGACGATTAAACGGCCCCGAGTCTGCCCTGAGAATTAAGGCTGCCATTTCGACCCCTTTAGCAAGGTGCTCCGCCCTGGAATCGGCGCGATTCTCGAGCGTGCGGTTTAAAACTTTTCCAACAGTGCCTTCTTTTTTGTTTCCGAACACCTAATTAAAGGCATCGCGGATTATCGTTGAGCTGCGGCGTCGGATTTTATGGAGGAAAATTTGTCGAGAACTTTGGCAAGCTAATCGTTTACCTTTCGCACGGCTAAGTGTGTCGCGAATTTATTGTTAGCAATAATGAAAGAATTGTTAACTTGGAAACATTTTAATCATGACTGCGGCGTGGCGTGAATAAATCGCGAATAAATGCGCATATTACATGAACAATTGGATTTTGTTCGTATTATGGTGCAGAACAGATCGGATCTATTAATAAAAAATTTGAATAAGTATAACATTATTATAACACATTCGAATTCGAGTCTCAATTATCTTAGCAATTAATTCAAGACATTCTTTTCAGGTATGTAACTAATGATTTTAGAATAATTTCAAACATTAATATTTGACACGGTTTTTCAATGTTCATATCGAAAAGACGTTATATATTACCAGTTACGGTCGATTTAAAGAAATTGCTTGAATTGTTATTCTATACTGGCGAAAGAAATGTATTATTCTGTTATTAATATTTGAATTACAGAAAAGATCAGCGCCAAATATAGCTATGGCGAGTTTATGCGAATATGTATGGGAGTAAACAAAGAATGGGCCAGATAAAAATAATCTGAGGTAGCCGCGCCGTATTATCTGTGCAAACTCAGAAATTCCTGGCGCTATGCGTCAGCGGCAGAAGAATGTCAACCCTTGACACTGCCTCGTGCCCGTCGCTCGTGACACTTGCTCCCGCGAGGGTTGCGATGACGCCAACGAGACGCGACGATATCTTACAGGCTTGTTTGTCTCATAATTACGAAATCGATGATAAATCCGTCGCGGCGAACGCGGAGTAAACAATCGGATGCATGCAGACGAGCGCACGAGCGAGCGCTTAAACGCGCGCAATTGCGCCATCGCGGCTCGATCGTACCAAAAAAAAATTATTGCGTCTCACGATCCGTGATACACGAACGTCACGCGATCATATTCGCGAATACGATTTGTTTACGCCTAATCACCCGCTGGGTGAAACGATACCGGCCGTGCTATTCTTTTGCGAAATTTGATTTCTCCGCCAGCGCAGCGAATTTCTGACACAATGGCGTAAATATGTTTATCCGTGGACAGCGCAGCGCACGCATTAAACTGCGTATTTAAATGCGTATTCAAGTATCATTTCGCAAACTGCGACGGTATTCGCGAAACTGCGACTGCAAATAAATTCAGCAGCATTTTCAGTTAAATTGTCGAGTAAAAATTCGCTAGAATAATACGGCATCGAGAATTGTGATTATCAAGTATATATAACCAAATCTGTGGGCGTTGGATTGTATTTTACGTTGCACTTTAATGCGGTAGTTTAATTTTATTTCACTGCGGAGAAGGTTATTAAAATAATTGCGAATGAGTTATCGAGTGGTATTCTAACGGAATTGCAATGCGAAGCTTCATCGAAAATTCATCAATTATATCGTAACATTATTATGAAAGTCGCATCCATCGTTTGCGGAGATATTAGATTTGTGAATGTCATTATGCGATATTGTGTGACAAATGCCATTGCAAAACGTCGTACTGTTTATCGTGAAAACATCGCTTTTCCATAAATGTCATTTCATTTCCGCTAGGCATCAAATAACTACCATCACTCAATCAAATTACAAAATAAAAAATTAAAAACTGCACAGTGATGATCAAATACATTTGCATAAAATAAATCAAATCTTTTTTCTATTTATTACTGCTAAAATATCGTAATAAAAAATATATATAGAAATAAATGTTCAAGATCATAATTAAAAATTAATAATGATCAATTTTGTCATTGATAATTATTTATTTTTATGTCATATAGTTTTTAGACATTCTATTTAACCGTTAATTTTTACAGAAATTATATTTTTATTAAAATAAGACTGTTCAGATATCTCTCTTTTGTTACATTATTGCTCTAAATATCTTATAAATATTTTCTCTCCAATCTTTCGTTTAATTATTTTTAGTTTGAACCCGCACGATAGTTCGTGATTAAGCTGCGGTTTAACCTCAGAATTCCACCTTGCCTCCGATAAAATAAACTTTTCCCACGATCACGACGATGTCACATTTAAAACTGGATCCGTGTAGCAGTATCGAAGTGTCCGCCGTGAATTTTGATATGCGTTTACGTAATAGTCGAGGTGCTCGAAACGCGCGGACATTATATCGGCATATGGAAGGATCTCCCATCGCAGGATCGTCGATGTCGATATTAAACGAAGGACGAGCGTTTTTATTCGCAACCGGACTATAATTACGCCCACGTACCGCAGCGGTATGACATAAGATTGTCCTTTTAGATACGGGTGACTTCACTCGCGATTATTGCGCCGCGAGCAAACTAATTATCGTGATTTTTGCGCGGTTCGCCGCGGCAAGATGATACGGATCGATGGGCGTTCACTCCTACGTGAAAATACGAGCGCGCACAGACTATTTTCCGCGATTTTTCCAACGCAATGCTTTTTTAATCAGACGCGCACAACGCCATGCCCGACAAATGCAGTGCTGTTCTCATGACTCATTGTCGCATTTTTTCAGTTTTATTCAGTTTATTTTTTTTTTTCAGAATTATTAATATAAAACGAGTTTGATTACTATAATAATTATGGCATATTGGTCCAAAATACCGTACGTTTTGATTCTACAATAAGCATCTTGATCTTGATCATATTTTTATTTAAATATATCCATATAGTAACTGATATACAACAGCATACGTGCAAACTTGGAAATTTAAATACGTGCTATTAAAAAAGAAGCAATACATATAGCTTTTCAAGTAAATAGATGACACCATACAAATACACCTGAGAAAAAGTACAAGCAATATACAATTTGCATAAAATCGTAATAATAACGACGAATATACTCGCGTTCGCGCGAAGTGACTAACGGGGATCTAAGAGAATATTTTATCCCGTCAAAATGTCCCGTTTGCGAAATTCATGGGATTTTACCGTTTAAGCCGGAGTTATTGCAAAATTTTCAATTCCCGGCCGGCGCGCGATGCGGCGATCCCGGCTCGGGAATGTTGCGACATTATTGCCCGATGGAGCGTGTAGCGCTCGAGCGACGCGGGAACAAAATGTCGAGCACACACCGAGAGCCGAGATAAGATAAAGGCTATAAACCGCGCGTTCTCGTAGACGAAATAAATTGCAAAAGGTGTAAATCAGGCGATCGTGAGACTGTTTGTTCGATTAACGCGCGCCGAGGCCTCCCCCTGTTTACCTTTCATGTCTCCGTTGGGGCACCGTCGGCACATCCGTGACCGCGCTGAGCGACGAATTCCTCCTCTCCACGGCAACGGCGAAATGTCCCGTCTCGCTGTCACACGAACGTGAGGAATCCGACGCGACTCATGGCTACCAGCCAACTCCTAATCTCTCACCCACACAATCATGGTAGCGCGATCGATCGATCGCGCCGCGAACGTGCGGACTACCAGGCGCCTCTAATTACGCGATCTACGCCCAGATCCGGAGATGATCGATCTTGAACGTCCCCTCGCCACCGAAGACTCTGCTTTCGCACGTCAAAATCCCACGGATGATCGGCGAATCGCGTAGAGAGTACGTAGTTTTACGGAGTACTGTTGACACGTCGGAGCAATAAAGCGGAATGTTATTGACTCTCGGTGATCATGACAAATTGACAGATTCGCGCGTATCAATATTTTTGTGCCGCGTCAAACTTTATCGATCGCGACTCGGCTGGTCGTCTTCGGTCAACGACACCCGTCATGCGCGCGATTAGAAACAAGAGCATCAACACCGTATACACACTGTATTTATTTCAAATTTGTATCTCGTCCGAGTTATGTGTATAATAATTAAGTATCATCAATCAGCTATTCAAAAATGATCCATTCGTACTTGTCGTTCAGCGTTATGAATCATCTTTTCGAAAAATGTCATACACTCTCGCACGCTTCCACAATTTTTCCACTATCGTCGCGTTCCCACGACATTCAAAGTCCTTTTCAATCACCGTTCATAAAGTGCTATCGATGATGCTACTGCACTTGCGGGCATCGATCGGGCCACTAGTCTTCCGCCTCGACGTGGCACCGGGATGTTTTATTTCGCAAAGTCTTGTCCCGTTCGCACCCTGGGTCACGAATAAAAGCGCGTGCGATTTGGCGCGCGTGAAACGCACGCAACTCGAAGTGCCATGCGATTCGGAGAGCAACGAGCGATGAATGACGAGCGATTCGTGCACGAGCAATCGTAATTCGGAGCGAACGTAGTGACTCTTTAGCCGGTCGGCTCTCAACTAGCGGTCGTCGGCGCGTAGCAGCGATATAGAAGAGAGGCTCGGCACACGAAGAACAACTCTACCAAGCGTGCGGCTGAGAGAGGGAAGAGGTCGGTGGAGAAGCAGAGGAAGAGAAGGAGGGAGAGAGAGAGAGAGAGAGAGAGAGAAGAAGTCGTACCCGAGGGGCAGTTGGTCCCAGAAGAGGGGAAGAGTCGAACGTACGAATGCACGAAGAAGAGCGTGTGCACGGTGAGAGGCACGAGTGTCCGTACGAGAAGGGGAACGAGAGGAACGGTAACGGGGAGAGATGCAACCGATGCATTTCACGGGTGCATGCCCTGCACTCGACTTCGCTACGCGCGGCCGGGTAGTACGAGAATAAGACGGATACCCCCGGATGCATGATGCAGTGACCGATGTCGCGTTGTCGCGGCATTGCATCAGATGATGCTTTATTGTCGCTTCCATTATATACTTTGTAAATTCATTTCAATACGTTTATTCAGTAAATATCTTCGTTAAAATTAAACATTTCCTTCACTATAAAATTTGTAATGTTATCATAGAAGAGCTTAACAACACTGTTAAATTCGAAGTGTCAAATTATACTCAATTTGCATAGTTTTTAGCCATTCTTATAGGACGTCACTGCTACTCAATATGTCATTAATTTAACTAAATCAATAGAGTTAAAATAGTACCTTGAGTTAAATAACATGTTATTTTCAACTACCATATTATTTAACTTAAGGTATTGATTTAAATTTCAATCTTTAATATTTAACAGTTTAATATTTGACAGTATAAAAACAACAGTGGCTGTTTGGGGTAGAAAAAAAATACCGAACGAAGAATTTTGCTGACTCGAGAGAAAATTTAAAAATACATTTATTTTTGAACACATTAAAAATATCCTAGTTATAATTTGTTAATAAAAAATATATGCAACAAACCTGAATAAATCTGAAAAATAAATGGACAATAGAATTATTTTAAAAATGCTTGTTATTTTTATCTTTATATTAAATAAAAATCTCTCGTAATCCGTAATTAGCCAATAAATTGTAATCTTTGAAAGAGAAGCGAGTGACGTATAAATAACGCAATATCTCCGAATACAAAGCAAATGCGGGAAAATCCCCTAACGTCGAAAGCTAAAAGGGGTGACAAGCCTGAATGCGCGTGGCTTACGATCGCCCGAAATACACGTCTAATTTTCGCGCCGCAACACACAGCATCTTTCAGCGTTGCTAACGCCCGCAGAAAACAAATGCGAAGAAAAGGTTCCTGTACCGAGAAAGATCTGAGACGATCGTTGTGTTTCTCTAAAGCGCGTTTACTGGGTCACGCGAGATTCCGAAAAAGATTTCTCCAGACCATCGCTATCCGCGAGATTTGACGCCTCTCGTAATGGATCTTCGAAGACGCGCGTCAACAAGTATAAATTATATTGGATATAGCTTCGCAGTTCTGCGTATTACGAACTCTGGTGTAGCGCGGAAAAAAAACTGGTGCCAAGAGCCATTTTAAACATCCATCTTGCGGGATGAATTAAATCGCTTTTCCTCGCGTTTATCGCGCGGGGGATAATTTAACTTTCTTCTCAGCGTATATTATAAACAGTGCTTATTTGAATAATCGCTAGCGATGCCATTGTCCATTGTCACGAGTAAACCCGGGCGACCTTAATGCGTCAGCGTCGCGCGTAAATTCGCTAACATCCACGAGTGAAACGAGGCGACGCCGAACGGCTTAACTCGCGACGATACAGGTAAGATGCATGTATAGCTTCCCCGATGTATTTCGCGTGCTCGTTACGTGGAAAACGCATTGCTAATTCAATCGGCGTCCGAGGAAGCGGACGATCGCGACAGTGCTGAAGCGTCGCCGATCGTGTCCGCGCGAATTTCTCGCTCCATCGGGCCCGGGAGCGATCGGGAGCCGGGCCGCGAAGACAGATACCGACCGCGTGGAAAGTGCAACACACATTCGCGCATCCCTTCTCATCTATACCGAGGGATCCGAGACTATTTGCGGCCCACCAACGACGACGGAGGCGCCTTTCGTGGAAGGCGACGTGGTCGGCGTTTTCTTGCCCGTAGAAACTGTGTCTTCGTGTCATCTGTCCGTTTCTACGTTTCCACTTCTCGCGAGCATTCGGAGTTTACGTTTCGTTTTCTTGGTGCGCGGAGATATACGCGGGAATGAGCCTGGCGGAAGACGCCAGCGCGACAGAGGGAAAGAGAGAGATCTCGGAAGCGCGGTTTAGCGAGAATTTCCATTCTATTACTGGAGAACGCCGGGAAAATGGATGCGCCGGCGACGTGTATTATTTCGCGTGTCGCGACAGTTTTAGTCGGGATTATTTATACGGGCTATGCCTGGCGTAATCAGAACTCGGCGAGTGCGTATATATCCCTTTAAGTTCCTGAACGATCTGGAGTTCGATTTCCATACTTTGCAAATTAAAACTTATATGGACGCGTCGGAGATATTCTCGAACAAATTTCCTTTTTCTTTTACGTATAAAAATACACGGAGCTTCAAAATCCACTACGTTACGTATTGAAAAATGCATGTTACGTATTAAAGAAGCAAGAAATCAAGATTTACTTCACATGATCTTTTTCGTTCTACAACGTTTTTGTCGTGTCATAATTTTCAAACGTTCAATTGACTAAAACTAGAGTTTCTTCAATACGAGTTCTCACAGTTTTTCTTATCGCGACGCGTGTCCGCGCATCAGATATACGCGTCCATCGGCGTTTTGCGTCAGCGGCGGAATCAATTCCGTCCGCGTACGCGACCGAGGTTAATCGCCCCGCGTATTTTGTCAGCCGCGCGCGCTCAAAGACGCTGCGGCGCGCGGCGTTCCTGTCACGCGGAAAATCTATCCCCGCGAATCTCCCGCGGCCCACCTACGAAGATCCGAGTAACAAAGACGGAAATTCGTGGAAGCGGCTGGCTACTGTGCGCGCACGCACTTAAGCCTACCAGTCCTTTGTGACCCCCTCTCTTTTACCCGCTCCCGGCTATATTCATCGATTCCATTAAAACAGATGATTTCGCCTCTCATCGTCATCGCGAATCTTTGTGCTCGGCGTAAGAGAGAGAGGAGGCGACGCACGCGCGGGTTTATCCAGGTGCCACGGTACAACGCGCTGGGCACACTCTCCAAAGTTGGCTCGCCCCCAACAGATGTGTCAAAGACCCCTTTGCTTTCGGCGAGATCTATGCAGGCAACCCCGCGGGACTATTCCTGGCGCGTCGCCAAAACCTTAGATGGCCGATTCGCGGGATTCGCAGATCCATTAAGACACGGACGTCGATTTAGGATCCGGTGTACACGCGTCTCTGTTCAAAATTCTTAGACTAGAGCTAATGTACGAAAAAGAAACACGCATCTCGCTCATATAGATCGCGTCTTAGTACACAAATTTATTCTACGCGATTCCTTCGAATAAAGCTGCATGCTCTATCGCATCGGAGTTAATTACATTTGTCTCGCGGGCATTATTACGTTTGATTCGTTTATCGATGCAAGTTATACAAGCATGTAACATGCATTTAACATGAGATATCACATTATATATACATATTTGATAACTCTATCTGTTTTATGTTTGTTCGCTTAACAGCCTTGCGAAACCGACGGAAATTACTTTAAATATTGTATGCGATACACTTTATATCATACATTCTGTAAATGTGCTTATCAATCGAATCAATTAAGAGATCTGGAATCGCCATCGGAATTTATTTCGGGAAATGTCTGAGTAGGAAATGACATTATCAAAGACGGTGATCTAAGCAGACGCACTTACGTAATTACGTTATCGGACGCCAGACGGGCTGACAGCCGTCCGTCGAGCGCGAAATCGGCTTCCCTGTCTTGAGAATACACGATGGCACACGCCTCAAATAGCCGTCGGGGCGCACATCTTTGGCCCGCGGCTTCCCGAAAATACACGCGGGTAAATTATATCCTTCCCGGTAGAATCGGGCAGTTACCAACGCGTCGGAGCTATCGCGTCTTTCGCGACGCTTGCCTTCCGTCGTACGTCGCGGACACGAGAGCGCCGCGGTTGTGGGGCACCGAGGGAAGACCCCGCCGCGACGCGATCGGAGCTTCGGTACGCAGCGACGACGGTGGTATCCCGCGAATTCCAGGCGCGGAAATACCTGCTCCGAAGCGATTTCCTAGCTTCGGCCATCTACGGATTTGGCAGCACTCCAGGCTATTGCTCCCTGAAAAACGGAGGGAGGGGACTAGCTTTACGGAGAACCTCGCCGAACGTTCCATCGCGCCTGTGTCAGCTAGAATTAGTGTGCGTCCGTAAGACGAGTCGAGACGAGTCAGATGAGTCAGGCGAAATCTTTGATCAGGATGAGTTATTTCTCGGGTTAATCCCCTCCCCCCTCTGCTTGAATCTCGCCGACAAAATTGCAACGGCGCTCGCGCTCGTAATCCAGTCTAATTGCTAAAATTGCACAGTCTCTCACCAGATGACAGCGAATTATTCAGTTTTATTTCTGGGTTCAATAATCCGCATTCATATCCGGCGTTTAGCCGGAATGTGACTGCCTACGATTCCGAGTATTATTTCCTATATGAAGATCGCGTACAACGCTATCTCGGGTTAAACTAAATGCGGGCCAACGTCCGCGGAATTGAATTCAAGCACGAGCGAAATTATATAGCATGAGCGCGCGAGCGGTAATTCGCGCGAATGCGCGCATGATTTGTAAACGTTCTACAATTGTATGGGATCGTTAATAACGCATCTTTCCAGAAATGTAATTAGAAAAATTAAAGTGTCTCTCGGTATTTATGGACAGGCAAACAAATGTACAAGCAGAAAGTCTCTCTCTCTCTCTCTCTCTCTCTCTCTCTCTCTCTCTCTCTCTCTGTTGTACATTTTAGAATTAATGACAGAAGCGGCAACGCGACACGGCGCGAAACACCAGATAATCCTGCCCACACTGTTAATACTCTTTTGTCCGCGAGGGGTCTTCGCACGGGCGAAGGTTTCCCGAGGGGTGGTTTACATTAATCCGGTTTGCGGAGTAATTCGTTACGACGAATATAGAGGTGTGGCTGGGTCTCGCGCGCGCCACGGCGTCTCCCGAGTCTCGTATAGAGCCGTCCTTCTCAGTATATTTAAGCGCCGCGATTTTTTTCATTTTTCAACCGGCGCTCAATGTCACCGCTCGAAATAACCCTTCGTTGCACGTACTTGGTAAACGTGTAACATGCATGCGTCGCGTTTGCGTGAGCGAATGTAGCCTGCTCTATGCGCATTTAACTTTCATCAAGTCTACACAACAGTACATATTTGAAATAATATCAATATCTAATTGTTGTAACAATATGTAATAATATATCGTATAATTACATGTTATACTATCTTGTATACAAGTAATTTTATTAGATTAGTTTTATGTTACAACTTTGTATTATAAACTCCGTATAAGAAAGTTATGTAATTGGATGTTCGAAATCGGAGAGCTAATAAAATTAATTCGCTCGCTATAATAAGAAGTAAACTCGGTTATCACGTGCGACGTCTCCCTTCGCGTCGAGGAGGATTAAACGATATCGAAATATTTGGATAGAAGAGAATACCGTAGGAGGATCCTGCCTCCCAATCGCACGTGACGTCAGACAAGTCTCGAGTCGAGGCCAAGTATTTTCAAGACCAGAGTTCGTTTCCACAAGTAGCCTGTAAGACTCACCGTGTCTAGAGGTGTCACGTGACTCTCGAGAGTTTCAAGGGTGCGTTACTCACTTGCGGTCTCGCAAAGAACTGGTGCACCGACCGTCCGAGCACGTTCGCCTTTTTCTCCCGATATCAAAACGACAACGATAATGCGGGATTACTTAGAAGAACCATTCGTCACATAAGGGACTCGATTCTTGCTGACATCAGTTTGATGGATCATTATATCAGAAGAAGGCGGAGACGAAGAAGTAGGAAATAAAATAACCAGTGAGCGTCGTTCATCAAAGAAACACTGAGAGGAAATTATTTCATTTCCTCTGAGCTTACATCTGAGCTTTTATCTATACTTATTTATCTCTATATAAAAATATTGGAGATAACATAGTCCACAAGTTTTATATAAAACAAACTTATAACACATACCCAAGTAATGAATTTTAAACTCATAGATTAAAAAAGTTTCGAACATGTAATAAATTATACTCTATAATTAAACTCTATAATTAAGCTTATACTTATCTCTCTTATTTTTATTACGATCTATGCCATGAAGTTCTGAAATAATAATTATTAGAGGAAAAGTCGATAGGAAACAGTATGTGAATACCAGAGGATGTTCGAAATAAATTTGATATTATAAATTTTGTTTCAATTTTTTAGCAGGGTTTGTACCAAGATGATGAAGTTCAATAAATAGGCATTTATATAACTTTTTTTAACATGTCAATTTCACAATTTGATAAGTTATCATAGAATTTAATTCTTTCGGACGGTATCGTGCAGTTCGTGAGAGGCAAATGCTTTTCATATCGCAACTAAAGCTTTAATAATTTGTTGTTGAATATTCGCGGGCTCTCCGCTTCGTCTCTCGTCTACGAGCGAACGTCGCGACAAGTAGAATTAGCGTTCGTGAGAGACGGCGCGTCTGTAGCGCGCGCGAATACCGCGAAATGCAGTCGCATAAATTAGCGAGAGCGCGTGCGTCGGACGAAAAAGGGATTGGCTGGCACTTAAGTGCCGGCAAAGTATCCCGCTTGGTCGCGTATAAATCGCCGCCCTCGCCCACCGGGGCGAATTTACATTTTCGCCGGCCGTCGAATAATTTATCCCGGGCGAGATTACTTTGTCGCCGGCGCGAGATCGGCGCGTGCGAGCAAAAAGGAAAACGCGGGGAGGCAGCGCGCTGAACGGGGTGGAGAGGAGGGGGACAGGTTGGGGGCAACCTGGGGAAATTATTCGCGAACGATCAAGCCCGTTCACGGGGACGGCTTAATCGGCGATGCCCCGCACGTACCGTGGGAAGCGGCGATTAAACTGTACACAACGGCGAATTTCGCTGGCGCTTCGCCGACCATCAGCTTCGCCGGCCGAACATCAGGGAATTTATGGAGCTTGAATAATAAAAGGAAAATAAGACCCCCGCCCTTGATGGCGCACGGTAGAAATCGCGCTGCGATATCAGTACTTCATGTTACATTGACCTTCGTGTCATCGTTCGCGATGGCCCCTATCTTTTCTCTTATATATTAACTCGTTGACCTTTCCGTAGGAAGTTTCACGCTACCGCAAAAATGGGAAAAGTTTTTCGCCACGACGCGCCAGTATTTTCGCCTCGAAGTCGGCAAGTTTCATCGCCACTTTTTCGCGTGTCATCGCGTGCAAGAAGTTCACGATTTAAAATAATTGCGCGGGCGATGACGGGACCATTATACGGCTGTCGAGCGTTTCTGATGCGCGACGCGCATAAATCCGTCCCGAGTTTCGCATCCCCCTCGCGACTCCTGATTTATACGGGCGGCGCGGCGCGGCGCGGCGGCCGACGACGCCGCGAGTCCGGGAGCTTTGATGTTTGTCGAAGGAACGGCCATAAAATAACGCGCCGTTTCGCGGAATCGACGGCGTAACCCAGTTGCGTCCGAATTAAATCTACCAGGCGTCGCAGTTACGTTACGACGGTTATATTTCCGGGTGTGTTTCGACGGTGAGGAAGAAGTCGCGGAACATTTATATGTATATCTGCCTGTACTGTCGGAGATGCCGAAGAAACGAGGAGCAGATGCTCCGCGCGAGCGATTACCGAAATAGACGCGGGCGATATTCGCGTTTGATTTGAGAGAGAAAGAGAGGAGCTCTCGCCCCTCGGCGCTCTTCTCTCTCGACGTCAGGGATCCGCTCGGGTTGCATAATTCTCGCTTGTAACGCTTTGAAGCGCCTGCGGCAGATTGATCGGATGAAATCTAACATAGAACTTGGTTGCCGAGCATTCAAGACTGATGTTGAAGACTCGGTAATCTAAACTCGAGCTTGGTTCCTAAAATTTAGGAACGATCTTCATCACGGCAAGATTCTGCGACAGTAAAATCGCCTCGGCGAAGCATTAATTCCGGAGAACATTATTCAGTCTGATCGTTATTTCGACGCAATTATGAGGATTCAAGTGCGACACGTCCAAACAAAACGTGGAAATTTCCTCAATTTTATCATCCTACTAATAATAGTCGCAATAATATCGTCTGATTGTTTATGGAAACTTAAACAATCGCGGAGAAACATGCGTCTGGCGAATGAACATTCAGAAACATAAAACCTCACGAATTCGTGAAATCGTTGAAAGTGCGTAACAAACAATTATTTTACTATTACGGAGTATGCAGATCGAAGTAACGATGTTCGGTCCTCGGTTCGGTCCATATTGCGCTCGGCGCAACGCACATACGTCAGACGGCCTAACGCGTTGCACAGTCGCGATAACCCTGTACTTCAGTCATCGGGAACGGCCGGCCACGGTGCACGCTGCTAAATCACGGTCGAATTTATTTACGTCGAGAAATAACGGGCGCGCCGTATCGGTTGCAGAGGAGAGGCCTCTTCACGGCCGACAATCCACGATTCGTTCTCGTAATCGCTCCGCTCATTGAGGGGTCTCTCCCTTCCCACCCCCTTCTTCCCGCGCACCCCGGGTGCTTTTCAGTCCGGCAGCGATTCTTTATGCCTCACGTAATCAGATAGACGTAACGACATCGTTTGTCATTACGAACCAGTTGTAACGACTGCCGAGCGATTGGTACATCGTCCCTCGCCTGCACATCCATATCTCGCCGCGGCTATACGAATGCGGCGGCGGCTATGATGGACGTTCCTATTGCCGGCGCGACGGATTATTAACTGCTCTTGCCTTATTAAATTAACCCTTGCTTTATTTATCGAGGACTAGACCGCGGTGCGTTACAGAATAGTAATTAATAGGCGATAATAGCGGTGCGGTACAATATTGCTACAACATCGTGTGCCTTCGGTCTGCCCTTCTGCTCTCTTCTCTAATAAATTTTTCTGAGTCAATTACGTAACAGATGGCCGATTAGAATTAACATAATGCGTCAGTAACCACAAGAATAACTTCGACAAGGTCGTTTTGCCGTCGTATAGAAATCTGGTTGAGTCATTGAAGGATCGTAGGTCTGCTATTGAGCGCCCTATCCCGTACTTCCCGTACTCGTCATCGGCAGAAGACGCGCGCACCGACAAATTCGATCCGCGCATTCCAGTGTTACATAACAAAATAACACTGATGTCATAACGCGCGCGCAGCCGACGCGGACCGCTTATCGAGATATCGTATCACCAGCAAACAGCCGTATGACTAATTGGCCGTGGACGATGCACGCTGCGTGCCATACACAGCGCCGGACCTGTCGGATGTCTTGTATTGGCATCGTCTATACGTTGAACGTCCGTGAATGATAAAAAATCGGCGGTACGCTCGCGATTAGACGTGCGACGAGGGCGAGACGCGTCCAAACAGGCAGATAGCAATTTATCGAGACTGGAGACAGGGGTGTGATCGATCGTCTCATGGTTCACCCGAGTCACGTAGACACTCGGCTGAAACGAGCGATGGTTTTCACATGAAACCGAGATACGAGAGCTCGTTTGTAATCTTTTCATTGAAAACTGTTAAAGGTTTGCAGAAAAAAACAATCGATTACGGCGAGACCTGAGATATGACGAGATACATGATATATCGCTTATCTTATCGCTTTAACGTGAAGTTCACCTTGCTATTGAAGAAGCTTGAGAATTTTTAGATAAATCTTGGCGGACATATATAACCCAAGTCTACTTGTCGTAGTTTCAGATAAAATAGCATTTTCATCCTTTTATTATTTTTGGCATCAAACGCAATATTATAATTTTGCGCGCCTTATATAAAAATGATGTAATTGAGAAAAGCTTTCGAATAATTCCAATTTTCCGTTCAATTGATTATTTTTCAAAGTCATTGAAATTTTAAAGCTATCTCTCAGTCATTCTTCATCAGTCAAACTTTAAAGAAGATATATCTTCTGACCGAAAGAAGCAACGTGTAATTTTAAACTTTCGACATAAATCTAAATTAAACGGATGAACATTTTGGAGTACTTCCTATACGCGTCGATACAATTTATTTCCATTACGAAAATCAAGAGTCGGGTGAATTATGTGTATGCACATTGTTAAGAATTATAAATCGTCCCTTCACATTCCGGCGAGTAATAAACGTTGCAGAGAAGGCGCTGCATTATTTTTATCTTCGTAGTCAGCGGCTCTACTCCTCGTTAAAAATATTTTTTCGTCGAGAATTTCTCTACCGTCGTTCGTTGAATATTTCCGAAAATATCGTATCGAGGATGCGACCTCCGTGGTAACTGTAACAGGAAGGGTATGAAAGCGGAAGAGGAGAAACTGAGCGTGAAAAGGTCGTTACGAAGCTGTTGTTACGAACGTAACTAGGCGCCCTAGTTCCTTAGATCTGCTCGCGATTTTGCACTAAAGACATATACGCGGAAACTGGGTGAAGGTTTCACCGCGTCGCATCAGATTCTCTCGCGATGTATTTCCGCTTGCGCGATTATTACAGCGTGAGAGTCCGATTGCGCTTTATTTCCGGCAAAAGTAGTCCTTCGTCACCTATAACAGCTGAGTCGGACAACCTGTCACCAACGATGATTGTGATTCATCAAAATGTACAATCGTGATTAATCTAAATAACTTGGCCTTATTAACATTAGCGCAGTCAATGTAAAATGAATTTTATTACGCATAGAAAAGTTATAAATAACAAAAATAAAAATCTTTGGAGTTAATTTCTCTAATATTCTAATTTATATATAAATAGAAAATATTATTTACATCATATTTCTATCTCATATCTATATAAATAATCTAAATATACTGATAAACACATAAATATATACAATATATTATAATGACATTAAGATTATCACATCAAGCGTGCTCAAATATATTAAGAATGTTGTTTATAATTTTTTTTATTTATGTATCTTTCTAAATATTACAATTAATAAATTATTTATCATTAAAATATTTTTATCAAAACTTTCAACTTAACTATTTTGAATATACGATGCAGAAGTCTTCAATGAGATTCAAGACTTAAATATGTATAAAGCATAAAAATGATTCTATTCGTGTTCGAAGCTACCACTACCTGTCGCTCCAGTTTCTATCGACATTCCCAGCACAGTTGGCTAGAAACTTGTAAAGAACCATCATTTTTACGGAACCGATATATTTCCAGTGCCGATGTCACGTTCTCCAAGGTCTTATGAAAACCATTTGTGCGACCTTCCAAGCGGGCTTGCACGTCCCGAGGAGAATCCGAGGAGCCGAGCCCAGCTAAGAGCCGGGCCGAAGAGCAGCCGCGCATAGCAATCAGCCTTCGCGGTGTTTCGCAGATATATAAATGCTCCTCTCTTAGCGCTAGCTCGAGGAGAGTTAATATTTCATGCTATCCTTAATTGGTAACGTGAATACGGGACGCGCCGAAAAAAATTCCTCGGCTAAGTGAATTACTATAAAACGAGACGCTGAGCAAAACTATTTATGGCTCGCGTCCTTCGAAATATCTCCCATCATCTACGATCATTAATTTACAACAATTCGAAAGATATTATCGTTATTCATATACGGTATTAAATACTCATTAATTTTCATTGTGACGCGAATCCGATTTGGAATTACGAGCGGGGAGAAATTACCTGAGAGAGATTGTCCGATATCTCGGAAACGCCGGGTCAAAGCCGGAATTTCCCTGGGTAGTCGTTGCCTCGATTCGATACGCAATTACGAGCGCCCGAAGCGAGACAAAACAACGAGTGGACGGTCGATGATTCCTCGAAACGCGCCGTTCGGACGATTAATTACGTCGCGATCATCTGAAGAGACCACTGTGTATCCGCAGCTGTGGCGGATTCTGGGTAAGAGACGAATAGTCTGTCTTGCCCACAGCTCAGGGCGATTATGTTCCTCCGCGATGAGACAGCAAGGGGAAAAAGGAAGACGGCGAGGTGAAGACAAAGAGGTAACAGGAGAAGCGCCCCGACGTCTGGCGTCGTGCCAAGCCGGCTCGGAAAGAAGGCAGAAAGAGCAGCACGTGCTTCCGACATCCCGCGATTTCGTGAATCGTGACTGTTGCCGCGCGACACCGTGCAATTTTAGTCTGCATTCGACTGAAATTATTTTAGTACGTCGCAAAAGAGTGAGAGAGAGAGAGAGAGAGAAGAAGAAGAAGAAGAAGAAGAGAAGCTCTCTTTCTTTCTCGTATTATAAATTCGGCCAGTAGACGAAACGGACGACCACCTGACACCCGTGGCCGTTGGCGTGATGCCGCGTCGTGACGCCGGTGGCAACACGTCCAAGGCACACCGGAGGATTGAACCAGTAAATGATCGATTTATGCCATGCCGCTGTTGCTGTTGACCCAACGCGTGATTCACGAGGATATATGAGTCGATTTTTCGGGACGTCTGCCGTTAACGATCGCTGTCAGCTGCGTCGCTGCGCGTAACGCGAAAAACAGATTGTTTTGTAAACTATACACCGCCTGCGGGCGAATTTCTACCCGCATAAAATGTAGAGTCGCTCTACTTACGGAAAATACGGAAGAGGTTGCAAAACTTGAAACCGTTCGCACGAAAAGCCGAGTGAAACTCGGGAAGAATAATGAATGTAATGAAGCTGAGTGTAAACGAGCTAAATGTAATGGATCTCGTAGTCCTTTTCAACAAAAATATTTTTCATAACAATATGTCACCGATAATTGGCACACACACATAAAATTGTAAAAATATTGAATATTTTTATAATACATTTCTGAGATAACTTTCGTCAAAATATTCTTAATAAATATTCTAATGTACAAATTATATTTAATCGCAAAAGAATCGTTAACGAAGATGCATTTCGTCCAGAAAAACTTGATAAAACTGAGAAATGTTTCGTATCTAAAGTTTTCTTTGAGCTTTCTCTTCCGAGAATCCAGGCGGCAGCTTTGTCTGTAAGCTGGCTTCTGTAGAATAATAAATAAACAACGTGTCTCTCTCTTCATAAGCAGAAATATAAAATCGTTTTATCTTGAAACTTTTACAGCCGATTTATGTCGTTTCAAATAACGCTAAATAAAATCACACACGTAGTAAATTTTTAAAAATGCTGGAACTGCAAACAGCTGAAAGAAGCTAATTTGCAAATACTGATGTTACTAATATGATTACTTTTTAAATACAAATATATTTTTTTGTTTCTAAATATATAATTCTATAAACAATACGAAAATTATTAAAGCGTGTAATATATTCGAATAATATTCAAAGTTGCCAACATGCATTTATGCATTTATAATATGCTTATTATAATAAAATAAATTAGCATTAATCAAACTAATTATAAAAATACGTATGTAGCGAAACTGATATGTAGCTATAACATTCTTCTTTAAAATATATGAAAAAAATGAACCTTTTCGCTATTCTGTTTTATTTACACCAAACGCACATAAATCTTGTTTTTATTATTATTTATACTCTTTTTATTTTTAAATTATTACATTGTATCTTATTTTCACTTTTCTTCTAAAATTATTACTTATAAAAACATGTATAAAAATGTATAGGATGTATAGGAATGTATCGAGCTCGGATCCGTGAATTTGCTAAGTTTAGATAATTGTGTGAATCAGTCGTCCCTGCGAGAAAAATCGTGATAAAAAAATTAAAACTTCCCTCGGCTCATAAGCTGCCAGAAAAAAATTCATATTGAAACTTTCGCACGCGAGCTACGCGTGTGGCGCGCGTGATTGAGCTCTGGCTGCGAACAGGCCTGTCGGAACACATGGACACCGCCGCCAGTTGAACGGTGACGAAAAGTCGAGGTAATAGCGCGACGTAACCCGGCGTAAAATTTTCCGTCCAGATTTTACGTGACGTTGGACACGTCGCGTTGCCGCGGCTTATCCAGCCGCTGCATAGTATATGTCGAGCAAATCTGTTTAATCACGACCGTCGCGAAACAGAGTGGGTCCCTATCTCTGGCCTGCGATTCGTACAATGGAAATGGGAGTGCCGCGGCTCGACACTCTTTCCGCGATCGACGTTAATCCGCTTGCGCATTAACACCGCATATTTCATTATGCAACGTATCTTTAGGGCTGTCCGCACATTTCTTCATGGTGACATAAAATGCATTCTAATGTCGTAAGTAAATAAATTGAGAAGAAAAATATAAAATGTCAAATCAACTTATCCCGGGTCGAAAATAAAACGACTTATTTTCAACTCATCCCGTTTCATCTCTCGGCTCTGCGATGAAGAAAAAAATTTCATAATATTTCTAATTTTCCAGAAGGATGACAGTACATAATGAACATCGTCATGTTATTTCGAGGTATGGGAATAATAGGTATCCATCAAATGTGTCGCTTTTTTGATACGATGCGACATACAAGCTGAACCCCGCGATCCGTCGACATTCAATAAGATATTTTCCGCCTCTTGCACACGCAAGGCGCGTTGCTAGTCTGATTCCTTGCCGCAGTGAGAAAAACACGCGCGTATCTCGCTCGCGCCAGGCGTACTGATGGCGTGACCGGAGGCACATAAATTTACAGTTATAATGGAGCGAACTTATTAAACTTGCAAATTACAGTTATATGTAATACCGAGTTATTAGACGAATCAAAAAATTCCGACCAGTTGCATTTAAATTTTAAATAATAAATCACAATTACGTTAAACCTCGTCTTCCGCTTGATCACGTTGCTATTTTGATTCACAGACTTAATTAAATCAGAGATATAAATTGAATAAAGAATTTCAAATAAATTTCATTCTCTGCTTTCACTAAAACATTTATATCAAATTTAATTATTAATGTACAATCTCCTGAAATGTACAAATGAATTGTTATAAAAATACGAACTTGCAAATTACAGTTATATGTAATACCGAGTTATTAGACGAATCAAAAAATTCCGACCAGTTGCATTTAAATTTTAAATAATAAATCACAATTACGTTAAACCTCGTCTTCCGCTTGATCACGTTGCTATTTTGATTCACAGACTTAATTAAATCAGAGATATAAATTGAATAGAGAATTTCAAATAAATTTCATTCTCTGCTTTCACTAAAACATTCATATCAAATTTAATTATTAATGTACGATCTCCTGAAATGTACAAATGAATTGTTATAAAAATACAATCTTCTGGATTACGAGGACAGCTGAAGCAAGCTCTCGTTAGTTTTCGTTGGCACGTATTTCTCCATAATGCACATGATATTCATAGCAGATGTAAACGAAGTCCGTCAAATCCGCCAAGAGAGCGTATTGCGCGTGCAGAGGCATTAAGCCACGTGTACATAGGGAAAGGACTAATGCCTCGTGTTCAGCAGTCATTAACGTCCTTGGCACGGCGAGTAATTCCAGGTCTTTCTTCAATTTCAAGAGCTAATGCGGGAATAATATTCACCCGGACGCCGTCGGACGAGTGATTAATGGTTCGCGTAATTTTTCATTTTCGCCTAGCCGCACTGATTTACATCTACGCGGATCTTACCTCCTGGCTAAGCGTCACAATGTAACGACGAGATTTATGTCACCAGGATATCGCCGGTGGAATAAAATCATTAAATCCCCGAGATATTTTATTTAGCTCTAGATATAGAACACGATGTATGATGAGTAAAATTTTTTCAGCTTCTTTTTGCCGATCGCCATATATATACTTATATTTTTACGGAGTTCTCGTGACATAATTAATGACAGTGCGTGAAAGTGGAGCTTTTTAAGGAAAGAAAACACGAAAAGACGAGAGGGGTGTTGGGTTTCGAACTTTCGACAATTCTTGAGGCCTCTAAATGTCATGACTGGGTGGTCCATGGGTCTCCAGGAGCGAAACATTCTCTATATATACAACGGTGTCCTATTTAGTCTAGCAAAATATTACTCGAGTCTGTCAGACTAAGAAGAAGGTCAGAAAATTGATCCGAGAGACGGTTAAAAAAATTAAGCCTGACTGCTATAGGCATTAAACTCTTCCGCAAGACCCCCCTTGGTTACAAACGTAAAACAATACCTCGCTAATGGCATGGCGAGAAGAAGGCATCGGCCGCGGCGCAAATGCGGCGGCAACAATGCACCGGTACCGCAATAACGAACGCATTGTTGGTAGGCGCCGCGACAAAGGGTTCGCATTATAAAACGTATTAACATGTCCGGGCGCACATACGCATCAAGCTCTGCCCCCTTAATAATTTACTTTCTCGGCTCTCGCGACGACCTGATCCGCCGCGTCTACCCACGTGATGTCGCTCGTTACTGCTCCTCCTTCCGGCGTATCCTGGCGCTACGTGGCCACCGATGCGCCTCGAGAACTCGCGTATTGTGTTGTCGTATATGAATAACTGCCTTGCAACACTTGAGTTGGCAGTCGGACCCAGTTGCAAAATAGTCACCAACAGCTCTGCCCGTGATAAGACTCATTTCCCAGTAAGATCATTTGTCACGTCACGCTATCTACGGATAGTTTTCAGAATTGGCTTGCCACTGCATACACACACGCATTTAATATATTTTATTTTATTTTTTTCAAAGATCGCGAAATTCAGGCTGAGCGTCACTGCCTATAAATCTTGCCGTTAGATTCTCTAATCTCTCTGCTCTAAGCTCTAACTACATATTTCTCTTCGAAGAGCGGTCCTGAAAAATGACGCTGCTTTTTCTAGTCCCATCCTTTTTCGAGGACAAGCAGTACATGCGTTCCAACGCGTGCGATCGCTTTGGCGAAGAGCCCTTGTGAGATTAAACACATGGCTCTAGGTAGTACTTGGGAAATATGTCGTGAAAATTATGTCGATGATAATCTTACGCAATTAAGATAATGTTTGTCAGGATTTATGTGCAACAACATCACTGTAGCCGAGTCGTAGTTTCGAACAAGTTAGAATTTGTCGAAAGTTTAGGTAGTTTATCTCCCTTAAGAGACTTGGAGGATAACAAAAGGTTAAGCCTCCTTGCCATTCCCAACAGCACCACTTAAATTCCCATTATCTACTTCCAGGACATCTGAATCCTCGGATGTCTCAAGCGATTTAGATCTCATCTAAAATTACTTCCTTTCAGTTCGTGTTAGCTATTTAGTATTATACTCATTCAATCTCGGAGCAATTTAAAGGTATTTTGACTTGCATTAATAGATCTCTCGAACCGCAAATCATAATTGTTTATTATCTTTCTGATATTTATCCGAGCACTTACCTTCGTACATTTGCGCGTATTGCGGGAATCCGGCGGCTCTCAACCATTTGCAAGCTTCTTGCGCCTCGATTTCTGAAAAAAATTTAAATCAGTATTAATCAGATTATTCAGTATGTCGTACAAAATGACAATGTCATAAATTAATATTAAAGCAAAGATGATATTTATATATAAGGATAAACAGGATAAAAATATCTAGTTTTTAAATTTTGCCAATATAATATCAAAATATCTATGCAAATTAATATAATATTCGTGGAATTGATCGAAAAGAGAGAAGACGTGCGGGAAATACGCGAAATTTATCGCAGAAAAATCGTTGGAACGACTAGAGATATCTTGGAAAGTCAGTCACCCCGCTGAGACTAGGACGACGAGAATTCATAATCGAGATCCGGGCGATCGCGTATCCGCAGGGCGATAAAACATGGGTAGCCATCAGTATCGATATCGCCACGGCGGATTTATAGATTTCCTTAACAGCGGGTAGCCTTCGCGAATGAACGGCCAACGTCTTCATTTTCCGCCTGCGAGCTGGAGTATTTCACTACGCCGGTAGTTGAATCTTTTAGCTCGTCCGTCGATTAATCTACGAGCATTATTAGTTGCGCACATTGGATCATATTTCATGTATCCAATATATTGCACGTCTGGCATAGTTTCTAACCATGTTTTTTTTTAAATAAATTAAACGTAAATATATATAGATTATAAACATTATTATACATTACGACTTCTGTACCTATATATTGTTCATAATTCAAATATTTAAATACGCAAGGTTTTTAAATACTTTGTGCTCGGATTGATTAGATATTTACCAAAGATAATAAATTTAAAACTTTAAATATATATATATATATATATATATA
>NW_020223497.1:672637-680197 GCF_003070985.1 Temnothorax curvispinosus | reverse complement strand
GACAGCATCATTGTGGTGCAGATTCAATGACGGAAAAAAGATAAAACTAAGTTACGGGGAGTCTACGCGAGGTCGACGACACGAATTTACGTAAGTAGCCATGCGTTTATGTATGTATTCATGTACGTATTCACGTATGCCACTTTATAGACATGCAAATGAACCGTCTCGCTCCTAAGTGCCCACCAATTGCGTTCAGATCTCAAGTCGCATGAAAAGGATGCTTAGGATACTTCTTCTTTCTTTCGATCGCGCTCCACGAACGTATAACGATCTTAATTCTATCGATTACGAAATTCAATCAACCACATCTATCTTACATTTAAATTATTGATAAGCGGAAGGAGTGAATGTTTATTTATTGTAAACAAATGATGTTCGCTTTACAGGATATATATTTCAACGCGTTAAAAGGGCAATTGTGACGAGAATAAGTGGGTGTTTGAATAAGCGCGCGGTGCTCATATAAGGAAAAAATAAACAAGAAATATGATAGAAATGTAATCCAAAGAGCGGATAAAAATTCGTGCGAGAGGAGGATACGAGCGGAGAACACGCGGAGAACAAGACGATGAGGAAGCGGATGAGGAAGAGAAGTTCGCCTTCGCTGCCGCGGAGATCGTTACGGTATACTTAAACTAACGCAGTCGCTCTGCGGACGCGTGGGCGAATTATAATGAGATAAAGTATCTGTATAAACGTTAAAAATATCCCTTTCGCGCGCGCGTATACGTTCAACGCGAATAATAATGTGTAGGATCGACATTGTCCGCGCGAGAACAAAGAAGGATGTACAATGCGCATTAGTATTTCGTTTGCAAAAATTGACAGAGTCAGGTAGAAAAATGTAATAGTATCTCTATATTAACTTTTTAAAGCGCGCTTACTGACATAGTTTTAATAAAGTCAATTTTTCGGGGGAGAGAGACAGGATAAAATTCGTAGCATCAATTTTCACGTTTCCTTCAAACGCGCGGAACAAAATGCGGGATTCCAATTAAAATTAATGTTTCTCGGTGCGATATTATTTTTATCTCTGGGTGCAACTTTTTGACTCCGATACACGTCATACGTCATGGAATATTCGAAACACAAGCTCCGTATATTAATTATGTTTCAATACGATTATTACGAACGATTATATCCGGTTCACTTCTGCGTATGCACATTATCGAAATATGAGCTTATTGAAGTTATATCGGTCTCAACAAGTTGCAGGTTGATCGGAAAGCGGCAGAGGCGGGAATTATGTAGAGAACCATAGTTTACCAGAGCGAACCAATTAACAGGCTAATTAGAGAGATTCCAAATACAAGAGGGCCTCGACGCCGACGCAGAAATCCGTTGACCGCGCAACAGTATAACAATTGGAGTTAGGAGATATATTCTCTCGCTGTAGAGAGAAGCGCACGAAGTGCTTTTATCTCACGCGGAATGACACACCTACGTGTTGCTTCTGTACAGAATATAACTGGAAGTTAAAAGCAGCGACCTACCGCAAAGTCGTATATTATTCCGTAGCGAATTTCTGTCATGTGGCCCTGCGAACGAACAAGCGGGATGAGTGAGGAAAATTGTACGTTGGAAATTATTGTCACCGCAAGAAAGGCGCGAAGAAGTACAACGACCTAAAACTTAGTCATTATATATATATAAAGCACACTTTAAATATTTACTTTATTTTTTCTGTGTTTTATTCGATGAATCAAATGCAGATTATCTTTATTTATGTCTGGATTTTCTTCATATACAGAATTCCGCCAAGATTGATTATAGTTCGGATGGTGGTATTTCTTTGTGGAAAGAAAATGAAAAATATTCCAAAAGCGCGGATATAGAAACGCATGCAATTACGGCGACATGCGCAAGTACGAAAAAACGAGTTCAGGCTTGGCAGGCGTTAATCTTGTATTTCAATCAGTAATTTCCCTCGTCCCGTGGGTTTTCTTTGATCCCCGCGGGATAAATATTAATTAAATAGCTCATGTTAATGTAGCTGTTTGTTACCGTATGCGGGGCCCATCTTTTTTTCGGATTAAGAGTATTCGCACTCACCGTCAGGATGCCATTGTCCTATTTCAAAATATCGGTGATACTCGCACTTTTTAAACTTCCGATCGTGCCAATTTGCGTGCTTATACCAAACGAACAAAAAACGCGCAGTACAAAATGCGGGATTCCAATTAAATTTAATCCTTCTCGATTCGATATTTTTATCTCTAGGTGCAACTTTGTCTCTGACATCACGGAATATTCGAGACTCAAGCTCCGCGTATTAATTTTATTTCAATATACGAATATAAGAATCTCACAAATACATAAAAACAGAAAAAAATATTAATTATATTTATACTTGTATATTAAAATTAATAATTTAACAGATAAATATAACAGAAAAAATAGTGTAATGGTAAAATGAAATCAAAGAAAGTAAAATACAAAATAGCATTATATTATGATCATCATACATTATTATAATTTTTTATCTGGATGCTTTAATATCGAAATATTTGAATTTCCCAAATTGAAATATTTATATATTCATATTAAATATTAATATCGATTGAATTCCAGATTAGATTATTATTAATCCACTCGAGCATAACGATAAAAAATTTAAATGAAATCGGCACTGACGATAAAACGAAATTTATGCATCACGTTTAATGTCAGTATCAAAATAAGTCGAGCATTAGCAAAAGCTTGAAAAAGACGCGGGGGTGTAAAAAGTGCCTTATGCGCCAAGAGCTTTATGCGACAAATCAAAGTTGAAGGACGTGACATTTTCGCGAAAGTTACGTGTCTCATACAATCCAAAATGCACAATTGTTCACAATTCGGGTCAAGTGTATGCACCCGAAATATATATGTATATTTTTTCTCGGCCTGCTATTGTGGTTTTCACAGAAATCAGGGTAATGTTCACGTTTCCGCCGGAAATTCTACGAAGAAAACATACCGGCGCGTTGTCCTGCAATGACTCAAGAAGAAAGCTTTCTGGGACAACAGTGACAAATTCTTTTCCTCGTTACGAGAGAGAAATGTTAGTGCGGAAACTGAATTAAATGGAGCGGAAATATTCATAGCTTCTTATTTTTAAGTTCATCTGCGATAATCGATGATAAAAACTTTTAAAAGGAAAACACAAATATTAACGGAGAAGCATACAAACATGTTCATATTTTATATTATTCGTAAAAGCGGAGTATTATGGCAAAGAGAAAATTCATAATTTCATTCCATTCGGAGATTCGATCTGTTTAATCAATAAATAATCTTTGAAAACAAATAATTGCTTCTTTGAATACGCTCTTCGCGAATAGATAGCGTAGGTCGTAAAATCCATTATATCCTACGTGCATTCTTCAGTACGCATATTCCGTTTAAACGGTTTATTATGACAAATCAAATTCTCTTAAGCGAGTTTATTGAATGTACGAACAACACGGTCGTATATCCATCGCCAATCGAGTCCGATAAATCGTGGCATTGGAGTGGGTCATGGTCCAGCGGATATGTTATTGTTTTCGTATATTGCATTTAACGGCGGACTGGCGCCAAAGATAATTTCTGCCCCCAGTGGGCGTTCACAAGCATGTATAGACAACCGTCATACGTAGGTATAATAAAACTATCCTTCGAACAAGGTTTATCTTCAATGTTATGCAAGCCCAAAGACTATCGGTTAGACCTGGCCGTATTTAAGCTGCTATGCTTGAGAGCCACAATTTATATAAAAAAAATGTTATGCAAGCGTCGAAAACGCGGATGAATCACGTGGCGTAATGACCGCGCGTCAAAGTTTTAAAAGGAAAAGTTGCGTGATGCAGTGAAAACAGAATCGAGAATTTCGTTTCCGCACCGTCCTAGAACACCATAATAACAATATATAATTATAAGTGCAATAACGAAATAAATAATATAAGTATACTCATAATGCATATTCGTACAAGTAAATTTTAACTTCCTCTGTAATTACCTCACGTTTAATATTATTTTATGGTACCATATGGCACTTATTACTACTTTGTGTTAAACTTTCTCGTTAAACTTTCTTGAAGGAATACAATTATTCGTCATCCTCAACGTGCATATGTTATTTGTAGAGAGTAAAAGACAACGTAAAGATACTTGTTGCTCGCCATAGCTATTCCTTAATTATACGTATATCGTGCGACTCAACGTTTCCTATTTCCCTCGTTCGTGCTCACCGAAATTACGATAATATTAACTGCATATTTTAACAATCTTCTACACATAGCTGGTACCACTCCTATATTACGTAATAATCTATCCGCTGCTGGCCGCTGAAAGATCTCTTGCAATTCGTCCCCGTTACCCGACAACTCAACCTTTGTTCAGTGATATACGGCAACGTTGTGCCCCGTTTACGACCTTCCATTGCATAAACATTTGTCTAATGAGTACCGCGCGAGTTAGCGATCATAAAGGCAATTGAAATTTTTACACCCCGTACAGCCGTTCAGTCAGAAACGTGTTAATCCTTGCGAAAATACTGTGGGAACGCTCGAAGCCCTGAGGAGAGGCTATAGACACAAAAATAAACTTATAAATATAATATTCATTTATCAACATTCTCAACTCTAAGTTATGTAGTTAAGAATAAAGATACATTTAAGAAATAAAAATATTATAACCCAATTAAAGTTTCGTTGATGATTTTATAAATTTCATATTTTAGCAATTTTTTTTTTACCAAACAAAGTGAATAAATTTATTTTATACCACCGGAATTTATTTTATACATCCGTTATATTGTGTATTAATATAAAATATAAAAGGCTAATTTTTCTCCTCTCTCTCTCTCTCTCTCTCTCTCTCTCTCTCTCGATTATTATCACGTCATCGTACGTATTATGTATTACATAACTCGTAACATGTATCGTCCTGACGTGACGTGAAGCGAATTCTTTTTGCGTTAAAGAAGCGGTAAAGATGTCGTCCGAAGTGCGTCTTGGGTTCAACAAATGCGGATCAGCGGGGTGTAAAACGCGTCGCCGCATGCTGCGACGGCACGGCGCGTTGTCACATTGACAGAGTCTCGAGAGAAGGGTCGGCGAGAAGGGCCCCGGATTCTTCCCCGCGTCGATTTGGGACTCACGGAAACCGGTTAGCCGCTTTGCATAGGATCCTCCTCCGTGATTTGCAAAGCGCGCTCGCGCTAGGACTCTTTCTAAGAAGACGAACATGGCTCGATAATCATCAAGCAATGCTCCGTCATTCGGAGACTAGTAATTATGGGGGAAGTTATGGTTCATTATGCGAAACGTTAAGAGGTTATCTTTACTTCTCCCTTCATTGTAATAATAAAATAATAATTAGAATGCAATATTATATTATAATATATAATGTGGTACTCGTTTAATTCATAAATATAACAATTGCTATTATTATTATTTAATAACAAGTATGTTATGTTCAAGTTTTTCTGTATTATGTAGGTTAATAATTATTTTCGTAAAAGCAGGTCGGGATATTTTTAAAATCTCGTATATCTCCGATAAAGTCTGAGAAGTTTTAATATTTCTCTCCCTGACACGTGCAATGCGCCCCGTTGACCCATCCAAAATTCGCCATCACATTTCGAGGGCAACTGCCAGCCCGAACTGCCTCGCGGTCAAACACTGGCGAACTTCGTATTTCGTTTAGCCGGAAAGATAAATCTACACGAGTAGGTAAGTGGTGGAGGACGGAGGTAGGAAAAAAACAGAAAAAAAGGTCGAGCCACGCCTTTGTCCTACGACCTACGACGTTCACGGATATACTCCTCCATCGGGAAAAGTAACGGCAAAAATAAAATAAAACGGACGACCTCTGCGAAAACTTTCTGCGAATACCTTTCGTGCGAGAGAAGAGTCTCGTCCTTCTGCACGGAATAATATTTGATTTGCGCGATTGCATTTCCACGGCTTCTTCGTTAATTGCGCAGAGACTACTCTCCACTCTTCCGCCGTTTTCTTCACTAACAAGGAGTGGGGGAGACAATCATTGCCTCCTCTCGCGACTTCATATCTCCGGCCTCGTCCCATCCGTAAGTTCTTAAAGAGCGGCGCACCGACCGGCCGAACCTCGACCGCGCTAACTATCGTGTATGGACCGTATCATTTGTAAGAATGATGCGTTCTCGCGGGCGACGAAATCTATTATCGGGCACGTGGGAGTGGTGGGTGATGATTTACGTCTCTTGCGAGCGGAGACGCGAATTAATGCGCGTTGCCTCGAAAACGTTGCCGTAATACGACGATTTGAGCGTTAACATCGTTTCGCGCTCTTTCCAATTTTCCCCGACCCTTCGCCTTCTACTTTTATTTTCCTTCTTGTACCTTGTCTCGCGTGAAAATCAGAGGGTTGGCGAGTATCCCTATTCTTTTTACTTCCTTCTAGAAAGTTTCACATTTCCGGCAATTAAAATTCAAGAACCGGGGAGAATATCTGAATGAGGATCTTCAAAGGCTTTCCTGGTTGAAGAATTGCCCAAGAATACTCTCATTGTGTTCTTTATCGTAGGTAACTCGTAACATATTGTATAGCCATAAGGATGAACACATTCTCGCAATCAACAAATGCTGATCATATATCAGATTATTATGATATTTTTTATTATGATATTCAATCATATGTGTTTATGCATATAATATTGGGTAATACAAATAAATAAAACAAACATGTGTATGTATATAATCAAAGATTGCATGCACATCAGAGACAAATAATGTTAAAAATAATTTTATTAATTCAATAACAATATTAATGAAACAAATATATGATCTTGTTTCAATAAAATGTTATTTGTTTCATTAATATTATTATTGAATTAAAAAGATTATTTTAAATCAGACTAATATAGCGTTAGTACAACATCATTTCTTTTTGTATACTTGTATTTGACACTATGTCAATCAAAATGATGTTTGCACGAAAATATTTCAAGGTACGATATAAGAAATCGAGGAATGTGCATCTGTGCAGATCGCTCCATTCCGGAATCGTATAGAGATTGCTTATAAGATCCCCCGATAAAATTTCTACCGCGGTCCTTTGCGTGACTCCATCGCTGCAGTCGGATTAACTGTCACGCGCGTGTCTGCAGCGACGGAGGGATCAGATCCGAAGAGAAGAAGGCGTGATCACGCGAAGATGGAGCGGACGGGAAGGGAAGTGAATCCGAGAGGGACAGAGAACGTGGCGGCAGTCATTAACTGGTAATAGCTCGGGACACGGGACGACCTGCCTCAACCTAAACCGGTAGAGAACAGACCCGTAGGTGGTGAGCGTGCCTGCCGAGATTATTTCGTTTTAACGAGATATCCGCGCGAGGTGTACTTACATCGGCGATCTGTCATGCGCTTGTTATCACCGATTCGTTATCGCCGCGCGCATTTTCCGGAACTCGGCCGATCGACCAAACGGACCGGCCCGACTATCTGCCAAGGCTTGGCAAGCGAATCGAGCCATCGCGTTTAACAATACGCTCATATATGCTTTGTACAAACTACAAAAGTACTTGTTTATATACCTTTTTTCTGTAACGTCGCAAAA
>NW_020223497.1:600163-672537 GCF_003070985.1 Temnothorax curvispinosus | reverse complement strand
AAAATTCTTTATCCATAACTCTTCTCGTTTTCTTTGGGTTAGAGTACGCGAGCAAAATCTCCGGAGAAAGAGATGTACGTTTAAATGCTAGGAATTCGAAGGGCTTTACTTCACTTGCATTTTTAGAAGTCGCGAATGCGAACAATCTGAGAAAATTTACAGAGCGCGAAGAGCGTCGCATATTTTTACGCGGTAATTGTTGAACTTTAACACTTTAAACGTTATTGCAGGTCGTAGACGAGCTCGTCGCTTTAACGATCTCTTCGGTGTGAAAGCTTTATTACGGACTTGCAACAGCAGCATATGACACGCTAGAACGAGAACAACGTGATATCGTTACCACAGTACGATTGTATTCATTAGTTAATTCGCGCGATAAATTTAAAGCCGGTGGTATGATCTCGCTTCTCTCGGTGGCTAAAAAAAATTAAGAGACTGATGGAAGAATGGTAATAAATTACTGTCATCCTCAGTCCTGAAGGCTTCTACGACGAGACGAGAGCAATTGAGGAGCTCTCTGGAAGAACAGCTTATAATATCAGTTAGGTCGTTTTCCACTTCTCTAAAGTGTTTCTGATTTGCCGCAATTTCTATGATATTATGCTCGTATAAAATTATATTTCTCATATTTATGAGAAAAGAATTAAATTTTATCATCAGAAAGAAATGAAGCTCAGGATAAAAGGATGCAGGAATTGATATTATAAAATTTTCAATCACATTTATTTAAAATTACCTTGATATATTATGCGTAATAGGTTTTATACTTAATCGGGGTATTGAAATACAGATTAAAAATAACAAATTCAGTGAGAGATTAAACGATAAAATATTATAGAAGCTAATGGATTCGAGACCACTCTTACGTCTCGTTCTCACACGTACATCCGTTTAAAAGTCCAGCAAAAAATTCGCGATATCAGCGGCTTGTTAGCTGTGAGCTCGCGATAAAAGCGTAGCTAGAACTTCCGCGGGAAATATAAGATAAATAACTCTGATGCAACAAGTAAAACGTCACCGTATCGAACGATTCCTAATTGCCGGCCGACGAGATACTCGGAGAGTCGTCCTCGGATCGGCAGAAGGCCATGATTTATTCCAGCGTATCATATCGCGCGTTTTTTGTCGTCCGGCAAAACGGGGGCGTTCAATTAAAGATCAATGGCAAAACGACGACGTATTTCAACGGTCGAATCCTAATTGCCAGCCGATAAAATATATCTATTCACATACAGGCACAGTTTGGCGACACACTTCTAATTTTTTCTCAGCAACTTTTTAATATTCTGTTTTAAAGCATTTTTGAATATTTTATTTTAAATATTTAATTTCGAATAAAAATTCTAAGAAAACAAATAAAATCCATTCTAAATAGAAAAATAAGCAGAGTTTTACCACCTACGTTCGCCTCTGAAGTTTATTTCGTGAAGTCTTTCAAGGTGCAAAGTAGATAACTTCTGACTCAAAAGTCATCGCTATCTCGGCATTTTTGTCGAGAAGAAATCTATTTATGGGACACTTATACATTTCTACATATATTACTTACTTGATACCGCTACAGGGTTAAATATCGCGACCCGAAATACGATAGTTCTCAACGTCTGATTTATTCGAATCGAAAGCGCGCCGTTAATTTAACGCGCGGTGCGGTGTGCTCGCGGTCTCGTTCCTTGCGCCTAGTTACACGCGCGCACACAGACGCGGGTGTTACACGCCGGTGCATATATCTCATTTGAATATACGTACACGCAACTCGCCGCCGCCGCCGCCGCCGCCGCAGCCGCCGCGCGATAGGTACACGCCGGGTCCGGGTTTGCTAATGAACTGTATTATTTCCGATATATAGTCGCCGTGGATTTGCATTAACACGGCTTTTATTGCAACTAATTAAATCGGCTTTTAGGAGACCGCGCGCATCGTACCCGCGGCCTCGTTTTTTCCTCTCCCCTGCGGCCGTTCTCGCGATCGAGACATCGCCGCGGCGATCTTAAGCTTGACAAATGCGGGGGACGGCTCGATGTTTAAAGATCGCGAGTAATTTTTATCAATAGCCTCGCTGTGAAATATTACATGAATATTATTCAACGCGCGTTGGAAGCTTGCTCGTGCGACTCGAATTTCACGTTCTGGAACGCAGTCTGTAAATTGTGCCTATCTAGCACCTTTCGCTGGAATTACAAACCTGTATATATCGTTTAATTATGACTAGGTAAATTCTAGTAGAGGTTTCCCGTCGTTTATATCATTCTTATCTGATAGCACGGCGCGTCTTAGGTTTATTACCCTTCCTTTTAGTGGAACACGTTGTGAAACAAACTAAGAAGCGTGACAAAGCTATAACAACCCTTGACGTTAAAAGCGCTGGCAAATTAAAAAACTTAATATAGTCTTATAAAATTAAGACTTGGTATTTAATTAACTAAGTCGTTCGTCAGGCGCTATACGTGACGGTCATGCCTCACAAAGTTTATATCTGTTTTCCATCCGCCTTGTTAAAACGTAACGATGATTAATTTTATATTGTTTGACGCACATTGATCCATCATAAACTTGATAAGGACCCAAAATAGAGGTCGAAACGTCGTTATAATTTTTAATATATTGCCAGTCAGGCCGATCATTAAAGACTGATTAATTAACTAAGATAATTGACAAAACAACAATGATAAATCAAAATTGCAAACATTCCCTTTAATATTGACACGAAAGAATTGACGGAAAGTTCTGTGTGGCTCCTAAAAACCGTTCGCTTTATCGACGGGACAATACGTCGTCGGCACTTTTTATCGCACTTTATTACGTACAAATCGACCGTCAATGAAGCGCTAATGACTCACGCGCGTAACCGGTGCGAAAAACGCGCGCCGCACGAGCATGTCGCGCGCGCGTCCGTGTTAAGAGAGCGCGGTTGATTTACGAGAAACCCAGACCGATAATTAGAGGCTAACGGTGCTTGTCGCCGGCGGACCTCCTTTTCGCCGTCGAGTCTCGAACGTGTCACGGCTATCGCGGCGCTTCTTGACGCCTGAGAATAGCACATCGGTATCGCGATATAAATCGGCGTAAATCGCGAATGACAAGCGCGCAGAGGCGTATTTACGCCGAGGCGAAGTATCGACGACAATCTAGAGCGACGTAAAGTCACAAATATTATTTTTCTTAAATAACCGTATCGCGCGAACTGTCCGATCGGTTTTAATAAAGAAATGCTAAGAAAGAAAGAGTCGGTATAAAAATTCTATTGCGTAATTTAATTTCTCCCGAGTACGGCGCGGCGGGGCGAAGAGGGTGGAAGCGAGGGGGCAAGTTGAAATATACAAATCGCAGCGTTGTAAATCCTTCTATGCAGACAGCGCATATTGCACTTCCGGCAAATCGTATCGTTGCAAAGTGTGCCGCGAATTTGTCGATCGTCGTCGATCGCGAACGACGTCGCATTTTCCCGCTGACAATGATTAATTTCTCGCCGATCTTCGGGTGCGATATATACGCGGTGCGACCGGGCGACTCCGTTACTCGGCCGCGAGGCAAGGGAGCGTGAAATCGCTCTCGGTTGCCGAACTCGCGTCAAACTTAATCGATCATCGAGAGAAGCGTTGCACTATGCGCGGCGACCGGTCGGGAGGCTGCCGGGAGAAAGTCTCGGCGAATACTTGCTACAGCGAGACGAAATTCCTCCTCCTCACCGGCTTTATAAAAGCGGAAAAGAAAGAACGGAACGTGGCCTCTCTCGGGTCACTTGATAGATTCCGGTATTCAAGATTGGATTATGGAAATTCGCAGATAAAAGCTCGTAAATCCGGTGTTAAAGCGTTAACGCTTCGCTGAAATTACCCCCTTGCGTATAGACTCGTATCTTACCTCCGGTTAAGTTCTCAGGACTACAGTGATTTACGATCGTGCGTAATAATAATTCAACTTTCGCCGTTCGGATGGAAGAGACCGATAATTTTTTTACCGATCCCAAACTCGGGATCGATCTTTTTAGCTGGACTTAAAATCACAGCCAATATGTAAAACTACAACGAATGATCTTCTGCTATATTACCCGTTTATCTTTAATAAGTATTTATCAATGGAAAAATGTTGATTGCAATAACTAAAACGGGAGGATTCACGGGAAATCGATTGATACTGACGCAAAAATACATATCGTATTCTTTAGGGCTAACGAGCGCGTTTCAAACGAGAAATTATTTTCCAAAAAACTTCCGAGTTTATCACGAACGCGATTGGTTCTCGCAGTAAAGGGTTAAGAATTTCTCTCGGAAATTGTGTCGCCCCGCGTGATGGTATGGGGTTAAATCGTTTTGTGAAACCGGTTCGCGCAACAATAATAATTAGCTTACGCGGATTCGCGCATAATCACCGTCTTTACACCCATAATAATACTTTTGCCGCGTATCCGCGAAGTCCTAATTATTATCGCGACGGTAACGACCGAAACTCTCCGGATCGAGGGGCCGAGCTGTAATTTGGCTTCGCTTCGTGGATTGTATTATGCATTTCGCATACGTCCATGTGTACGTACTTAATGCATGCGGCTGCTTTTTTCGCGAGTCAAAAGAGAAAGAGAGAGAAAGAGAGGGGCACTTAGAACTGTCCTGCCGGCCGATAACGCGGGTATCCTCGAATAATGGAGTTTCTCCGGAACGATGTTGCGAGATAATGATACAGGGAAACTCAGCGGGCGCATCCGACACAATGTACGTTTATCCACGGTTATTGAATATCCGCGCGAAAAAGTTAGCGTGAGGAGCATCGTGCGGTGAGAATTGTTCCGGGCCTCGTCGATGACTGGACGATTAGTCGCACGTGTGTTATTGTTATACACGTGATCCGTAATTACCAATTCCTTGCACGTCGTACGTTGAGGCAGATAATACTTTATTACATCCGAATAAAGAACAACTTATTATATAATTACTATCAAATATAAATATAAATCTCATTATACTACAATAAATTATATTATAGCATATATGCATGCGTGTAAAATCTTCAAGAATAATTTATTATTAAAAAGAAACAATCTCTCGAACTTTTATTACATATCTTTGTACGTCATACGTTGAGGCACATAATAGCATTAGACCCGAAGAGAATAATTATTATATTATTATCGTAAATATAAATCTCATAATATAATAAATTATGTTATAACATATGCGTGTTAAATCTTTCAAGAGTACTTCATTATTAAAAAGAAACAACATCTTGATATTAATATTATAAAATTAACAGTGAAAAACTTTTGTAAATATTTGAGGTTTCCGTTATCCTGTTTAGGGCCGCTAAAGTTTTTGATGCGTGCTATCGACTGTCTTCAGTTACATAGTTACAAGAAGGAGTATGTTATTTCACGGACGAGGCGCGTGTGTACAAACCTCACGTGCGTGTACGTTCAAACGCGTATACCAGCGTGTTGTCTACTTGCTTTCATGAATACCGTGGGAAGAGAAACATAATAACGAAGAATGGCTGCCAGGTATACACGCTCACGTGCCGTCACCCTTCCTCGCTTGTGGTCCCGGTCGTTTTGGGCCAGTCGCCCAAAGAAATTCGTAAGCGCGCGGGACCTCTCTCGTTCCTTCTTTCCTTCTTCCTTCCATCGTCCGAGCGTTCCCACCCTTTATCCTCACCGTGTATATCGCGGCCCTACACGGCTTTCGTGACTCGACTCCGGAATAATCCACTCGCGCGGCTCCGAAAGATCTTCGGGGGTGGTCCAGCCGGTTACATCACGAATTTATGAATAAAAAACAATGTTCCGACCTCAACGGAATTCATATAAAGTATCGAGGAAAAAACATGGCTAACTCTTATCTCAGCGTTTAATCTTTACTCAAAGAATTAAATAAAAAATTAATGTGTAATATAATTGGATGTAATTTACTTTATCTGATATATTCGATAATTAATATTAAATATTAATATAAAATAAATAAAATAATTAAAATAAATATTAATGCAATAAACAGTTAATATTCAATGTTGAACAATATAAATTCATTAATGAAAATTAATATTATTATTGCTCAATTTATAAAATGCAGTCTCATAACTTATTTTAAATTAAAATTGATTATTATCTCCCACAATTTACAAATTTTGTTCTCGGCAAATTTGCGCGCAGATTTCTGCAGTTAACGAACAACCGGGCGATTTAATATAATTATCAAGATCGACGGATTCGTCTATCGTGACTCTCGGGTGGGTTTTGCCGTTATAATAGCGGCTGCGAATTAAGTGGTCGCGGAAAGGACCCGCTAAATTGGCGCGCGTCCGATAACGGACGATGAACAGCCCGGAAACGCTTGTCGGATTTTACAGTCTAAATCCCTTACGTTGGTGCATAACCGCCGCCGAGAAAGTAATTCCCGGAATCGTTAGTTATACGATTCAAAGCTCGTCGCGCGCCTCGACGAGCACCGCGAAGCTCTTACGTCTTGCACTTCCGCTAGAACGGCCGTTCTGGAACTCTGGAACTGGAGCACGCAAATCTCCCCTTCCTGCATTCCTCGTTGAATGCACTTCCCGGATTCTCTTACACGGATGAGCGATGAATCAGGAAGTTGTTTACATTCGATCACGAGGTCTATCGACATGACAAGACGAGTTGCAAACTGGAAATGCAGAATATCACAAATACCTATACGATAATTTTGGTAAAAATATGTTTCGCAAGACAAAAATATGCAACATTATTATTGTACAACCACAGAAATGGAAAATAGAGAATATTTCTCGGAAGTAATAAAATTCGATATTAAAAAGTATATGAATAATAAGAAAAAGAGAAATTTTGAGAACTTTCGCTTTTTTGCATTATTAATTTACGATTAATAAATTAACTCTTTCTAAAGTTTCGATGCGCATCATATACATACATAAAAAATATGTATAATGCATAAATAAAGTTTTGCCTCAAATTTCAAGTGTTGCTACATTCTTACTGTCGTAATAAATATCCCATATATATCCGTATATTTCCTTTTCTAATAATATATTACATTATTTATGTTATAAGTAAACGATTTTGCATCTTAAAATAAGAGACACAGAGTAATATTAAAAAGTCCATCGCTCTTGGAGCTAAAACTCGTGAACGTGCCGTTAAGTGAGATCGCACGATGAACTCTCCAAACCGTACGCGACCGGCAAGCGTCACCGCGAATAATTATTCAGGACAATGGAGAAAGCTTCGGCAGCTGTTTATAATCGCGACATCTCGCGACAAACACCCACGCGTTGTCCTCGGACGATCTACGAGGCGGAAATCACCGGGTTCCTCGACCGACATTATTCTTCCTCTCTAATTCTTTGCGGGAGAGAATTTCGTCATACGTTGCCTAACTGTTTCACACGAGTTGAAACCAGCACGAACTCGTTGAACCCAATTTTTCAATGTGTTAGATCTGACTTGAATAAGAATTCTCTTTTTAACAAAAGTGTAAAAAATTATACAAAAAAATGTTTGGAAATATGATATATTTTTGCATGTATTAAAAACTGTAATTGAATTTAAAAGTGTAATTTATCTAATTTAATACTAATTTTTACTTGATTTAAGGAAACAAATTTGTTTCTTGTAGTCTGTCAAATAATAAGAATAAATCTTAAGAATCTCGATATAATTGTGTTAAGTAAGTTGTTACGTAAGTTGATTCTGGACATTCTTTTATGTTTCCATCAAAATCCGCCATTATTTGAATTTATACTTATTGTTGGATTTTAAAACAAAATTCTAAGTTAAGCGACTCAAAATTTATTTAAAAAATTAAATAAATATCAAATATAATACGACGTTACCATAAAATTATAAAATTGCGAAGAATCTGTGATGCTCTTGTTTCAATTTATCTCACAAACGCAGACGGAAAGAAGTCAATCAATTCATTGCCTTTCCCGGATCGCGCAGACTGAACGGCGCCGAGAATCGCGGGATCGCGCAGACACGATCGCAACCACGAGAAAGTTGCGCAGCTGCTTGCGAACGAACGAACAAACGAACGGATCGAGGAAAGGGAGGGCGATCTCGCGAGAGATTTGCGTATCGGAATTAATGCCCACGTGAAAATTGATACTCTGGCGATATTCACGATCGTCCGATGAGGCATCGTTAAAAATTGATACCGGCTGGCGCGGACGCGGGCGCGTCCGTCATTCGCCACCTACGAATTTCTAGAGGAAAGCGATACGACGGACGCGTACCACTTCGCGCTAGCCAACAATGCCGCTCTTGTTCTCTTAGGAAATTCTCAGGGATTTTTTTACAGATTCTCTCTCCGAGATGAAGTTGTGCTGGAACTCGGAAACTTATATGTTCCGCGATTTAACCATTACGAATCATCGATAAATTCACAAAGGCACGTATCTCAGTTGAGATTACCAAATGTTCCTATATAACTTGAAGCAAGAACAAGTGATATCGACGGATGCCTTGAAAGTAGAAAGATGAATGCTGAACACAATCCGTATATACGTCTCTCGTTCTGCGCGTCGCAGAATGACGTTGGATGTGTTCTCGTTTCAAAGTATTTATATTATTGAGGTACATTTTAACAGCTATGTTCTAAAGAAAAAAAGTTTAAACTTGATTGGAGCTCTTGATTTTCAAGTATCTGCGATCGATGTTGAGATCATGCTTAATAGTTGTCGAGCGGGTTCCTTATTCGATTACGACGTGCCAACAACCTTTTGCGAGGTGCACGCACGAGACAAATTAATGAGCATAAATATAAGAGCACGGTGGAAATTAATTGAATCTCAATCTGCGATGCAGATTTACCGCAATATTGCCGGGAGTTGATTAATTTCACGCAACTACACTTTGTATAATTAATGCGGTCGTTACCTTTTGTAGGACGGTTTAATTATGTAATGTTTCATATATATCTACGCAAGCATGCCATACGAGCACCATAATACGAAAACACCGTGAACGTAATATGAATTAATCGATTCCCATTAGATCGGATGAAAATATACTAATTGCAAGATCTCGTTTCTACGTTTTAAATTTCATGTTACATTTTGCGCAACGGATAAAAAATTTTTATCTTTCCATTATTCGATAACACAACAGCTAGAATTTACCTTAATTATAACGTACTACGATCTAAAAATCATAATTAAACATTTATCTAAAAGTTACATTGTGGGAATCAAATACGTACAAGATTGCGTAAGAAACGGAAAAATTTTATATTATTCGAAGATCGAAGATTATTTCTCGGAAACTTTTACACAGTCTGGAATTCAAAAGAAGTATATTTCGCCCTTCGCGTGCCCATAACAATAGTTACCTACTCCACTTTACATTCTCACGCCTCTCTCCGCGGGAACGCGACGTATTCCCGTTACGATATCGCGCCCCTTTTCAACGCACAGAGACGCCAGCAGTCGTTAAGCCTGCCTTTCGATCGCGGCTCGATCGTGACACGTGCAACGACGCGGTTGCATTCATGGTTGCACCCGATTGCAGCCGCGTTACGCGTCACCGCGCGCTTTGTCGCCCATACGAGGTTTCCCCGTCGTGTACCTACGTCGTGAGCGAGCGAGCGAGCGACTCTGTAGTACTCTGTACACGTCGTTGTTTTGTTGCAACGGAAAGCGCAACAAAATCCGCTGTAAATGCACACGGAAATAGGTACTGCGTGCCGGCCGCCCGCACACGACGCAATAAATAGTTATCGCGGCGGGCTAATTAGCGTTGGCGATCAACCCTTTCGCGCCAACTTTCTTCGCGATTATGCGACGTGCTATTTGTTGTAACGCCAAGTTGTCGATTATACACCTATATTCGATATTTATGTCTAGCAAACAAATCAGTAGACGATGGTATATTGAACGGTGACATTTAATCGATCGGCAATAACAGAAATAATGAAATAATAGATGTATGAAAGCAACTGGTATACAAATATTTATGATTTAACGGAATTAAAGATAAATTGTGCAACAAACAAATGTCAAGAATAATGTAAACGATAAGTTTTTAATTACATTGTAGCTTGTGCAATAAAATAAAAATAATAATCCACACACGAAAAATAAACTCGCGTATAAAGTGCGAGCATGTTTACATATATATGCATATAGTATCTTCGAGGGTACGTACCCACGTAAGAAAAAAATGAACAGACCACGCGCAGTCGAATTATAATTATCAAGGATGATAATATTGCATGTAAAATTCTTAGAGCGTACGTGATATAGCTATGAATAATTAATTATTATGCGGCAAATTGCAATCGCGCATATGGATTTTAATTAAAAATTATTTCATATGCATGAATATGTCGATAAGATGTCAATAACATGTGCTATGCATTTTGATGAAATTCAAATAAATTAAAAATAGAAAATATGCGGTATATCTTTTAAAATTATATTTTATTCATATATATGCCATGACATTTAGACGTAATTTAATTCAGAGAAATATTTTTTATTGCTCGAGTATTTTACCGGGATATTCTTAATCGTAGTCGTTTAAGTGATGCACGCCTGTCGCAACAAATATCATCTTCGGCATTTTTTTCTCGCATGCAAATTATGATATTTCTCGTTCGGCTTTCTCCAAATCGAAATTTACAAGTCGGAAAATCTGTGCTCTCTCCCGCGAGTGCACATTGTAGAACCATTAAAAAGGCGGGCGCACGCTTTTTAACGAGGCTTGCACCATCGCACGAGAGGTGCGGCCCTCGGGATTATGCATAATGATTCCCCGAGTCTCTCGAGAGCGTTCGTGGGAAAGCGCGATACGCGAAAAGAAGAAAAGCTCTTGTACGCGGGCGGCTGGCGGTTGACCGTAATGGTGCAAGATCTCTCGATCGTGCAGCGCGGTGGAAATATCCGCGCGTAGAATCGGGGCCCGGCATAACTCGACGGCGCAAACGCTGTAAAATGAAAGCGGCTTAGTCGGAAATGTTCGTAAAAATGTTTCAGCGCGATCATAAAATTTTTCACCCCTCAATGTAATTTTAATCCTCAACGGATTAAGCTCTTCAATCATTCTGTCGATAAAAAGAGAGAGAGAGAGAGAGAGAGAGAGAGAGAGAGAGAGAAAGAGAGAGAAGAAGAAAACTGTCGATAAACCATTGGCGAAAAAATTTTATAAATCCCGCAACGTTCGCATGTTAAATAATAACGTCTATTAGAAAGTATCGCGGTACGTGTACTGGAAATAATGGTGACTTATTGTTGGAATAAGATCATGAGAAATCGCTGGAGGAACCGCGGATCGTGTATCCGTCCATGCAATCGACGGACTCACAATCCTTAGCCCATTTTCAATGCTATATGATTGCGCCTCATCTGCGGGATGTGAAACAGGGAGGATACCTACTACTCGCTGGCGTGCGCCGCGAGATGTGAATTACACCGTTCGTTCTGGTCTGGTCAGGAAGTGTGTACTGCTCGCACGTAGTGTGTACGAAACGCTTGGGATAAACGATCTCAAATAAGCTCGTTCCGAGCAAGAGTCATTTGCACACGTATATATATGCACGACGGTGCTTATTGTCGGGATTGCACCGAATTACGCAACTTTTTGCGGCCCGATACGACGGGTAATCGCCGGACGCGCCCGTTGTACATCACCAAGACGAGGGAGAAAGAATCCTCTCTTTTTCAATTACGCTCTGTTACGGCTCGGCAGGTTCGCGATGCTCGCGCGGTTCATTTTCCAGTCCTCGAGAAATTGCTCGCTGCTTTTATTTTCTTCTATATTTAGAGAAAGAGAGACGGAGGGCAAGAGAGATAGGAAGGGAAAAAGAGGTGAATGGACCACTTTCAGGCATGTCCAATTGCGTCGACGACGAGTCGAGATGAATGCGCGATCCCTTTCGTTACCTGAACGATTTTATCTGACTGGCGGACCGACGTAATCTTTCTCGGGAGATTGCAAAGAACCTCCCCCGATTTTCTCGACGTTAAGGCGTAAGTTGCTTAAGACCGTTTTCTTAAGCCGGTAACGGCGCATTCATTCATGCGGGATATTGTGCGCCGTTCACTCACCACCCACGTATATCGCGCGTTTTACGGAGATCTCTAGTAAAACGAGCAATGTCACATATCTGGAAAAACAATTGCGCAGCGTCTGCGTCTGCATCGCGAGTTTTTATCGCAAATAAAGTCTCTTATGTAAAGTCTTGGAAAAAAAATCTAGAAATTTCAAATGAGCACAAAATTATTTAAAAAAGTTATTTATCTGAATACTCTCTGCAGAGGTGAAATAAACATATAGATATCAAATATAGACTCAGGATTATCCGGGGAACAGAAAAATTCAGTATATATAATAAACTCGAAATTCGAAGACAACCTTTTGAGTTTTGTATTACAATTCCGACTAAGAATCTCAATATCAGGTTCTCCCATTTCCTATATTGACCGACTTCCTACTCCGATATTATCTTAGGGATCCTTTGAGAATCCGCGCTATGTGCGTAAATTGCTCTATATTATCATATTTAACCCTCAGTTACCTCACCTGGGTCTGAGAGACCCTGCACATTGTTCAAACGTGCAGGATCTTTAAAACATTCATAAAACCCTTGTATCTTTTTTTAATCAGTACTGCGTCAACTTGAAAAAAAACCAATCTTTTTCGCTTTTTCAGAAAAACACGTCTTCCTTTTTTTTAAATAACATTTACATTTTTTAACTTGGAATAATTTAACTTGCACAGTCTTGTAGATCTTTAAAAAACGCATCGATTAAAAAAAAAGACTTCAAATTGATGCATTTGTCTTAAAGATACAAGCTAGAGAAAACGACAGGGGTCTCTCAGACCCTGGTGAGGTAATATCGGGGTGTAAAAATGTAAGGTAACTGAGAGTTAATAACACAAAACGTTTTCTTCGAAAGTTATTAGCAAAATATTTCATGTATCACGCTAAAAAATATTTGCTAAAATTGAAAAAACCGCGTGCGTTTTATTGTGATGTAGCTTGGAAAGAGACAAAAAAAATTGCGTCGACTACGCATAGGCTGTCGCTACTTTTACACCGTCCCTCCTTATAAGTTTACCCGTCACCTTTAAAGAGCACGATACAAGTAATTCGCGGGACACCCACGTGGGAGTCGCACGCAGGTGTTTTACTACGCACGTGGGGGGATTTCTAACGAATGCGAATTCATTGAGAAAATAAGCGAGAGACTGAGAGCAGTGTCATCCGGCATGGTTCAACAAACACCCAACCCATTGCATTAAAATATCAACTCGGTTGACGCCTTCCTCTTCTTTTTTCCCTCTTTCTCTGCCATCTCTCTTCACTTCCACATTTTCCTGTCCATTTGTGCCGTTAACAGCTTAATGCGCCGTGATTATACACGTCGCTTCGACGTGCGAAAGCGTCTTCACGGATATAGGCTCGGACAATAAAAAGCCGCGTTATCTCACGATGGCAGGAATCCACGCGAAGAGGTTTACAGTTATTGACGAATGCTCTTCGGTGATCGCAACAGCGGACACCGCATCAACTGGCGATGATGACTTAACGCTGGATCATTTTACCGGAGTGTAAAGTCGCGCATGAGTTGCGCTCCATGCTAATGCCATTCTTAGATATCGCTCGGAATTCGCTCGCTACCGCTTATTAATTTTTTATTGCATAATATGTAAGAAAAGCCGCAGCAAACTTACAGTAAAAGTAATCGAGAGGTTCGGGTCTACGGAGTCTCTAGAGTTCGTTGCTCTTTTTCCTCACATGTCAGGTAACACGCCATATCCTCACGTTTTAAAGCACAACTGATCGGCGAGAAAATTAAAATAACTGTTCGAGTCAATGTCTATCTGATTCTTATTCCTCCTAACTTAAAAATTTGACATATAATAGTAACAAAAATAAGAACTGTTCATCGATAATATTTACATAAGGTTCTACAATTTTAATTACGTCACGAATTATTTACTTATTCAGCTGAATTCGACGTTGTTCCGAAAGCTGACTGCGAGACGGACGTGACTGAAAGTACGTTCGGACACTGTTGCTGACGTTGTTACCGATGTATAATCCGCTTACTGTTTATACAACACTTCGAACTCAACGACAATGAGTCATTCTCGGGCCACGACATTTTTACGACCGTCGGAATTAATTCGTTAACAGTTACCATATAGTTCGCGTAAGAATGCCAAGGGTAACGTGAACTTCTCTCTTATTCTTCGCGTGACATTTCTACAGAATGATCTTATTGTTAGTTTAACATATATAACAATTAATAAAAATATGAAGCACATGTAACAGATAATGAGTTCAATAATTGAAAAAAATGCTCAATTGGACTTTCACAACAGTTTCAAATATACCGATATTAAGTTTCGCGTGCAATAAATTCAAGATGGAAATTGCCTAATAATTTGCTAATGCAAATAACTAATAATTTGCAATTGCCCCACACCGAACTTCAACATTTTCCGTAGTCAAAGCACGGTATTTGCAAAAATTTCATAATTACTTGCCGAGTTAACGTAACACTAATAACGTTAACGCTAGCCGGCGCGCGCCACGAAACAGGTGGGTCGAGTTATCTTTGTACGAGCAAGCGCACATCCGTGGCAATGATCCATATAGATACGCGGTATCAGTTCGCACACGAGTTTTCCCATGGCGAGACCGGCGATATGCTTGAGACGTAATCGCGTCCATTAAAAAATTGCGCGCGTGACGCAAAATACCGTTGCGTGTGCCCCTAACGAGTGCCGGATCGGTGCGCATCGCGCGTTAAATTCACCGGCATCACGAAACACACGAGCGAAATCTATGATCGAATTATGCTAATATCGTGTATCGAGCGGCCCCGAGAATCACTCCCGCGAGCAAAGTCAATAAACTTTATTGATTTAGCTACTCGATGGCTGCTGGCGCTAGCGGATACTGGATTCTGCAACGCTGCATGCGCTACTTTCTCACAGACGCAGACGGTCATTTAGAAACATCGATAACGTGTATCGCGTGATACTGATAGTGATATTCATATGTGCTTATACACGTAATACTAAAATAATAAGACGCATGTTGTAATTGAAATCTGTCTCTTAATGAACAGATCATATCATCGATAATTTCTATGATACAGATAATTAAAAATAAAACAAAAATAAATGAATTTTTCAATTTTTTAATTAATTTTACGTAGATTCTGTTTTGAAATAATTTTCACTAAAAATTCAATCGAGATGTAAAAAAATTATAGATTTTATTCTATTAATTATTTACGTAAAGTTACGCTTTTATTCATTTTCAATTAATGTAAATTAAATAAAATATTGTTATATTCGTCCCATCTTCTCTCTAAAGCGTAGTTTAAAATTCGCCGTCAAATCCGTAAAATTATTATTATTTGCTATATTTTAACCACATTGAAATAAACGACGATTCAATCATTTACATCCGACATAACTTTCAGAGTTGTAAAAATTGAGACCGAGTTCTTAAATTTCATCGTTCCAGACAACGTGGAGATGCAACTTTTATTAGCGAAAATGAGCTTTATCGAGGCTTTCCGCGATCTTACGTTCGCATTATAAACATCATCCTCATTTCGCACCAGACCGAAAATTACCTTCGACTCGCGCCAAGGAAAATCTATTCAGCGCGGGGACGTATAAGATCGCCTTTGTATCCATTTGAATGTCGTGCTAAGGCGCGAAGAACAAATATTTCTCAGTGAAAAGTTGCCGACCGGCAGCGAGCGGCTGCCTTACGCGTCGTTTCTCCACCCTCGAAGTAAATTTAATACTATGTAATCGCACCCCTCCCTACCCGTAAAATCACTTTTCCCGACTCCTCGTATTTCACGGGATTTTATTTTACGGCCATGCGATATGGCGAACGGAGAGATATCGTCGCATATTTGCCAGTCGATGAATTTGCTTCAAAGCTGAGCAAAGAAATAGAAAAATTTATTAATAATCTTACGATATCTGTAATCGTTATTTAATATTGCGACATGGAATAAGCTGTCTTAGAAAAATTAACAAAATTGTGTAATAAAGCATTATATAGTAATGATTAAATTTATAAATAATAATATGATATTATCTATTAACTATATGTAATTACAATACATTGCGACATATAAAATATGCTGGTAATAATTTGTTACATTTTAATATACCCATTTCAATTTACTTTCAATGTTTTCTTCAGCTTGTTCTTGCTTCCATCTCGTTTTTGCTTTCAGAAACATTAGTGTCATCGTTACACGAAACTTTTATATACGCGATGGACGTGACGCACATTTTTTACTAAACATTCTCCCCAAACTAATATTATACAAGTTTCCAGAAAAGGAATCCTGGAATCATAGATGCGACTTGTTTTTGGCGAATTCGGTTCTACGATCGTCACTGAATCTCGCATGACATCATTGCCAGCTCACCGAGGCAAAATTTATAGTTATTTATCTGCGCGTAGGATGCATTAATGCTTATTAATGGTACTTAATTTTTGAAAAAAGTCGCAACATAGTTATTTTCTCCTTCATTACATAACTTTATAAATAATCTTACATATTTTGCATTCATTATTTATAGATACATAGATATTACATTTATAATTTAGGATTTTATTTAATTTTTAATCTATAATTAGATAGCTAAAACAAATAAAAAAAGCCAAATTTCGAGCAATAATAGGTGTTGAAATTTATATATTCAAATTACAATAATACAAACGAATTGGTTTACGTTTCGGCCATACTTGGCCTTCTTCAGAACCGCAATTTCATAAATAACGTCGAATTAACAAATAAAGGACTCGGATACGATCCGGCGCTACGATTTATTGTCGAATGTTAGTCAAATTTAAAGCTAAATCGGTCGTCCATTACGTTGCAATGCTTATGTGCGTCCATGAGGTTGGTGCGAACGAAAGCCATTGTCGCCAGACCCTCTTAGTGGCAACTGAATCAAATTTTGAAATTCCGTAGGAGCACGTGAATTTAATAATTGAGTTTGACTCGTAAAAGTGGACTTATATAAGCGGTCGGTACCACAGGAACGCAAGAGAATTCTTTCCATCGTCAATTAGGAGCGAGTGTTCGTAGCTAAAGATCGCAGACGACCGAGAAAACATTCACATCGCAAGGGCAGAGCAACGGAACGCAAGAGAATTCTTTCCATCGACGTTATTTATGAAATTGCGGTTCTGAAGAAGGCCAAGTATGGCCGAAACGTAAATCAATTCGTTTGTATTATTGTAATTTGAATATATAAATTTCAACACCTATTATTGCTCGAAATTTGGCCTTTTTTATTTGTTTTAGCTGTTTGCTTCATCGAGCGTAACTTTTTCGTTATTTATAATTAGATACTTATTAAATCAAAATATATCTATATATTGCCATATTTTTGTAATAATATTGCGACACTACGAATTGACTTTGAAATACGCAGAAAATTTGAAATAAATATAATAGGCACAAGCTAAGTAATCCTTATTAGAAACGTAACAAGTATTGTCCATGTTCCAATCTTCTTGTGTAAAATTAATTTCCTAAATGAGATTACTCTGGAATTGACAAGCGGTGAGCACGTGTGTATGTGGAGCACACGTGGTCGACGAGACTCGCGAGAAACTCGCGGGAGCGCATCGGTCATGCCAACGAAAACCGCGCGTATGATAAGCGCACGTACGCATGCACGCACACCCACGGTGACCCAAAGCTTGTTTGCCCGCGAATATTTATTCATCCATCAGCGCGCGGGGCTCGCCGGTGTTTCTCTCATGCATATGTATCGCGGTCGCGTGTGGTTAGTCCTTTGGCCGCGCCAGAGCATGCAACAATCTCAATTTGCACGTGTAAATTCCACGCGGGAAGGCGTACCTCTACACGAGTAGGAGAGAGAGTCGCGGATCGCGCGAGTTTCGCGGAAGAACTCTGTGCCTCGACGCGGAGTCAGGCACTCGACCTCGAGGATTCGCAAACGTCTCGATCCTGTGAGCAACCGCGCGTAAGTCGGAAGCGAAATGCTTCGAGAATTGAAATCCGCATAATGACACAGCGAAAGCGGCCAGAGTGCGCGTTGACTTTTGCAATACTTGTCGTATTGCAACAGTATCAAAGTACCCAAGTCAAATATACTTTGTATCAGGATATCATATGGTACCCGTAGTCATCGAAATGTAAATACTATAAACGAAACGGAGGTAATACAAAAATATCGAATAAAACAACTCAGATATTCGATGAAAAATTATTCATAAGCAGCACCGCGTGATATGGTGATCAAGATGAGCGAGAGCTTAGCGAGGTTCTCGTAAATAAAATAAGAATAATAAATAGATAAAAAATAATTAAGCGAAAATAGTTATTAAGATAAAAACAATTTAAACAAATTAGATAAATTGCCCATGACGCTGAAATTGCTCATAAACGTAACTTATCGAGTCATCGCGTTAAGTGTCTCGGTTTCGTAAAAACGAGGTCGCTTCTCCACGCGGCTTCGCAGTTTCACGAGGACGCGAAGGCGCCGTAACGCTTCCTGATGCGCCAATTATTCCGGCAGAGGACTGATTTACTGGATGTCGGAGAGCTTTCGGACGGCCCGAAATAGTCCGACACGCGTTAAACAGAGGAGGCGAACGACGTTTATAAATGCCCGGACTTGATGCATTGTTGAGAAAATATACGGGGCCATTCGAGGTCGGGAAAAAAAACGTTCCCCGGCTGCTGGTTCCTCGCGGATGACGTCACGAACGCGCGAAGGATCCCCCATGGTGGGCGATAGGCGGCTGTTTGTTTAGACTGCCCGCGTCTATTCGCAGGGCGTCGTCCCTTGTACCCATGGCTGATTATTTTATTGCCGGCGCCTGGGGCCGAGCACTGAAGGATCGACACTTGGCAACGAGCGGCCATCGGGGCTATCTTTATATGTAATCGACAAACTCCTCATCTCAAAATATATAGTGGAATTACTCAAAAGAGTAATGAAAAGATGTTAACGATTGTGAACGATTTAGAAAATTAATTGAGAAAAATTAATTTTAGCTATATTCTTTTAACACTAGAATTACCAAAGCGGTCAAATTGACTCGTTTGTAATTTTTTATCATAATGATATATTTTTTGAAACCTTCCGTGACTTTTGTTGCAATATGCATGAAATGATTTCCCTTCATCCTTTTATAAAAATATATATAGTATACAGTATATATCTAGTATATTTAAATAGACAGAAATAGATGTACGTTAATCATTTGGTAGTATCAATATCCTTTTTCATAGGTATAATGGATAATATTTTAGTGACAGTAACGCGCGAGTTCCTTTGCGTTATTCTCAGTATCGCCTATCTACATCGTTTGGAAAGTAAGCGAATAGCCAGGTCGTTGTTTACGGAGGATTGTGTTTGCGATCTATCCCAGTGGATCTTCTCAATGTTTGCCATGCTTTTCGATCCCCGAAGTGGCATCTCTGTAAATAGAGCTCGAGCGCATTTAGGCTGTGAAAGTGACCAGTAGAGCAAATACGAATCTCAGTAAACGTCATTATCTCAGACTGATACAAGGACCGGATTATCCTCGGCCACGGTGACCATATTTGATTCGATTGATTTTGTACTTTTATCTAATAAAAAAATTCATCAAGGGAAAATTTAAAGGCGGATTTAAAGGGAAGATTGCACACCGGTGTCCGCGCAAACGTGTTACCGTGTCGATGCTCAGTTTTTCAATTACCAGCGTAAGGCGCAAATAGCTATTCAATCGGTTCGTAACAGCGCAACTTCTCCGACTATCGATTTTCAGTCGCGGATAAATGCCAATTCAGCCGACATTGTCGTCCCCTTTGACGACGTTGTACTCCTTTCTCGATGATTCGTCCTCATTCTGGAGCGTTTATCTCGACTGCGCGGGGAACGAGAACAACCGTGTTCTCTGTCTGGCGCAACGTTACGCAGCGAGCTTAGCATCCTTAACGAGAGTTACGAGGGATCCATTGTGCGAAAACGCACGCGACCCGCTTTCGAGACAGCTTTCAAAATTTCAACTAATGACTAAGCTTGTTATAAATTGGAGGTATAAATGAATAAAAATCCTAATTAGGACAAACGACTTTTCATTAACATATTTATAAAATATTCTCGTAATCCTTGCGTAAACCCTTTTCACAATTAATTGCGTAGTAATGAGAATTAAGTAAAATTTAAACAATGGTAGACTTGGAAATTTATAACGAGTTAATAAATTGAGGTGCACAGGTAACCAATTAAATTAGCAATGATAACCCACACAGAATGATTTTTATCATTACCTTACAAGAATTTCTTTTTTACCGGTATTAGTGTGTCGTTCTCGTATAACCCGCTACTAATTTTCGAGGACTATGACTTGTATGCCGCGTAAATATTCCCGCGTATACAAAGCGGCGACGAACCTAACACAGGAAAGCCGACAATACACAACATCGGCAGTGTGCTCCAAAGCTAACCCGTGATCTTTTATGCAAAGCAGGACGCTGAATTATGTAGTTCGGCGGTCGTGGGCAATTGTCGCCCCACACTAATTCGCACTCGTACGCAACTGCGTAACATGGTCACACGTGCGCACGTGAGTACGCAACCGAGCCGAGGGGTCGCGGCTGGTCGATAAGTTCATGGCTTTTATCTGAAGGCGTCTCGGCTGATTTTTTAGGTCAAGGTTCCCGCGCTCACGGCAACCAACGACAAGAGAACCGTATTGAAGTCGCTCGTTCAGGTAAATTTCGATTCAAATTTTTGCCAGTGATACTTTGCAGAGCGGAATGTGTGAACCAGTGTACGCCGCCGGATGGCTTCGGCATTCTTTCAAGGCCGCCCTTTTCTTCTGATGTGAATTCTTTTGCGTCTCCTCGCGCTCGGCTCCGCTTTGTTCGGCACACATAACAACCATGGCCATACTGCCTCTCGCACATAAGCATGCAATTGCAAAGAAATACCTTTCTTACAAGTATATCTCAAGAATCTTAGATAAAAATTTTAAATATTTAGCAATAATAATATTAAAATCGCCTAATTGTCAACATTAATTTATTCGTCCTGAATTTCTAAATCGTACTTTTTGTGGAAATGAGATGTAGATTTTTCCAAATCGCAACTCACAATCAGTCCCGAGCCATTGAGTTCGATTAAATGAAATCAGCCCTTTATGTCAACGCGGGATAAATAGCTGCGGTGACACGTGACCGTCATTTATTTTCAAGTGTTTTATTCGCAACAGGATCCTCTCGTACTGTCGAAGCAAGGGTTCGCGTTCGATGTTTACAGGGGAATGAAATGCGATCATCCGTGTGACGATAGGAAAAGACATGGCTTTGTCGAAGGTTCGAAGCATTGATTTTCAATAGGTCAGCTGCAAGCCGACCGTCAATATAATGGGATCTTACGGATAGGCTGCCTACACGTTCAGCTTTTGTCATCAAATTTTGGCCTGATACATCGTATGCCCCGATTGACTCCAAAGTTACTCGACAAACTTTCATCGTTGTCATAGAAACGAAAATAGAGTGAATATTGCTCACAAAAAGCGTATTCAGCAAAATAAATACATTTGATTGCAATATTATTATTATATTCAGATATTTCGGTCTTTAATTTTAGTCTGTTAATTAAGAATTGACAGAATCGGTTTTTCAAAGAAAAATATTTAAAACACGATAAAAATGTAATATACTACTTCTTCAGATAAATTCGTTGATAAAAATAATTAATTCCCTGAGTGAATTACCTAAGATGTAATTATTATAGAACGTAATTATTAAAGAATAATAACATCCAAGAAAATCTTATAGATGTTTTTTTTTTTTCATATAAGATTCAAATATATATGTATCTATGTGTATGATAGGTAATTCTTTTAATGTGTATCAAATTATATAAAAACTTTCTTCAAAGATGTTTGCGCTTAAGTTTCGTATCACAAGTTCCACTCAATTCAACGTGAATTGTCAAAAATTTATGTAATTAATAAAAGAATATGGATTAGTTACCTTTGTTAATTTGCTCAAGAAAAATACCTAGCATTATTATTTAAAATACATCATGCAGTCTCTATTTCACAACGTAAACAGTGGATTGTTTTATTTTACGGTAAACCACAGAGTTTTCATCGCAGCTGTGCTGTGCTGGTGTGCCGTGTAACATTCGCAATGCAAAACGAATGAAACAAAAAAGGCGACTTGGTAAAACCGTTTATTCCGTTCAATCTGTTCGATCCTTACGCGTGCTATAGGTAGCTCTGCCTGTAATTTCTGCCGTAAAACGCAACTCTCTGTGACTCCAATCTCTCTTGTACGTTTTATTTATAAAAATATTAATTACTTTCTCTATTTCTCTCTTTTTCTTTCTCTTATATAATCTCGCCATTGTGCACATTTACGCGCAGCCATTTCAAATGAAAATCGATCGGACCCGTCAATTGGCTTTCCCGATATTCGTGAATAATGGCGAACGTCGCGGTTGCACCCACGCCTTCGCGCGGATGCATCGTAAAACGCGACCCTTAAACTTTACGTATTTCTAACCGTGCCGGCACGTCGGAAGTATTCCACGCCTCTACACGTCTACATATCCGACATGCGCGTACGTGTGCGTGTGCGTCGATTTTCCCGAGGCATTGTTCGCCGCGATTGCGGCCGCGACAAGCGCGATTGCAGTTGCATCGCGACGACGACGACGACGACAACGTGGACTCGCGATGGCCGCCGCCACCGCCCGTGAAGCGGCCGTAAAGAATATCGTTTCTCTCGCTGTTGAGTATCGCCGCGACCGTACACTCCCGTTGTCGCGTATACGCCATGTAAATTGAGCTGTAATACGCCACGTAAAACCTCCGTAAAGATCGTATCGCATAGACCGGTGGCTCGTGTCGATCAAAATGCGTCTGTCCTCTGTCTCCGAGATCGGTAAATCTTCAATGGCAGTACCATCGTGTACGATTGGAGCGACCGGACGTGCTACTTATCGAGTTGTTCTTTTTTAAAACGTTCTCTGATATCTCCTCACAATTCTTTTCCTTTTCTAAAACTTAATCAAATATAATTTTATAACGTGATTTTCTTTTATACCCGCGATTTTAAGATTATATAAAAACCATTGAAATAAAACAGTCAATGGATTAACTTCGCTTTTTTTCGCTCCAATCTTTATAATATAAAGAATTACGATGCACGCACAAGATTTGATGCTCGCATTTTAATCGCGGATTTTTTGGTCACAATAGATCAATTTTTTTAATATGACATAAATATAAAGCTTCCGTAGAAATGTATATAAAATTTGTAGCTTTCATCGGTCATATGCCGTCATATTTATATGGGTCCGATAGGTCATTTTCACGGATCGCATTACCTACGCTAAATTTGACTCCCTCTAATCGACGTCGCGCTGCTCCCGATTGACGAGCCGCCTTTTATCGCACGTAAAACGATATCTACCGCCTCTCGGCGCGGTGTGGCCGTAAAAAAGCACCGCCGACTTTCGGCGAAAGAGCGGCTTCTCTGTGTGTGATGCGGCCAGTCGATATCTCGAACACCCACAACGGCCGTGATCGAGTTTCTGTTACGATGGAATTCTGTACGGTTTAATGATAAGGGGAAACAAACGTTATTTCATTGATCCGTGTTAGTTTTTATGATGCTGTCTACGATAGCGCAACATGTTATTTGCGATATTACTTTGTATTATAGTTGAAAATATATTTGTGGTATTATTATGTATATATATTCTCTGAACATCTATCTATTTTACATTCGTAACAAAACAATAAAGTTCAGTTCTCGGATCAATTATTTAAAATTAAATTAATAATCTATGCTGAAATAAAGCAGATGATTGATATCACATAAAATACACATGATTATTATCACGCGGTGTAAGAGATCGAAGAGTGAGTACCGACCTCTTAAAATAAGAATGAGATAGGCTGATCCTAGACAACTATGGCAAGCCTAGACTTAAAGGATGATGCGGCACGCGCGGGAAATCAACGATTAGCTCGAATTGCGGGATTCCGCGCGGATCTTCCACCGTCGCCGATTTCTTTCCTTTGGCGATTAAGGCCGTTCCGCGTTGCAACTCGCTCGTGCGAGTAAGTGCCGCGGTTTATAGGCGCTCGTTGAAAATAACGTCGGATGCGCATTGAGTTCGTCGACCGAGGCTGCGAAGCATTGACGTCGCTCTGACGCAGGATGCGCGGTACCGCTTCGGCCCGGTCTCTATATCCGCGCGAGAGAAGCGAAGCCGATTTAGCCGATCCCTGAAGCCTGAAGTGTGATCGACGGTTCTATTTCAGTAGTTTTTATGTAATCTCGAGCAGCCGTGGATAAGCAAATCGTGGCATTAATAATTGCGTTACGAGCGAAAAGAGCAGATGTAGGTACGCTAATTGAGAAACATGTATGTAATTCTCTTCTTTTACGAAAAAAAAAAGATATACCAATCTCTGCCTTGGCAAAAGCTAAATGATTTTTTAAACGATGCAAAGATATATTAAAGATTGAGAGATTGATGAAATGATAACGCCTAAAACATCTAAAACAACGTCACAACATGATAAGTAATCGAATTATGATAAATAAATAAGATTAAAATAACGAATAACGATTTGGTAACAATTTCATTTAATCACTACAAATTGGATTATATCACACATCTAATCGTGCATATGAAATATTCTCTCTTCTATAACGCGATTCCGATCGTCGACATAAAATTCGAAAGCAGGAATCTCTACGAAATAAAAATGTCGAGCGACTTAAAAGTGAATACAAGCGAAAGTTATACGTGGGATCATTTCCGATTAAATTTAACCGGTAGACAAGCGCATTTAGACACTCAGATTTCTATTGCGGGGAACAAGGCCGTCACGAGCCACCGCCTGTTTGCGCGAAGAAGAAAAAAAGCGACGTTCAATCAAGCGTAGAATTTCACAGTGCCGGGTCTCGGCGAGGCCTGTGTTAATTTAAGAAAATTTACAAATCAGAGACCGCGAATTCCTTACGGTGCCCATTTGATCGATCAATTAATATATCGCTTATCGACCCTGCTTATCTATCTTCTCGCTCTCTCAGCCATGCGGAAACATGCGCATGGCCAGAGATCACGTCGAGACCGACTGTCAATCCACGGAGAAGCGCGCGGTCTGGAAACAGAAGGGGTTAAGTCCTACAGTGTCGTGTCTTATCTCGGCGACCTTTACGGCGAAGGATCTACGAATCGCACGATCGAGCCGCGCGATACCGGTGAAAATGGCCTCGCGATGAAGAGTAAGGCACGCCCACGCGATGTACGGGAGATTCGATCAAATCTCGCTCGTTACCTATAGGCCAGTCAAATTAGACAAAAAAAGGCTGTTGCTCGAAAGTGATGCGAACTTTTTTATTCCTTTTTAGGCGTGTTGGGGGTGTTTAGAAAAGCTTATTTCTGAGTTGTCGTGTTATTTGACCCAGAGCTTTTTGAGGGCTGGAGAGGAAACCAAAATTTTCGCGGATTTTTGCATTTATCTCGTTTCGATTAATAGATAGCACTTTTTCGCTCCTGAGAAAGTTGTAGGGCTTGAAAAAACGAAGAAAATGAGCGGTGACTCGTTCCGATTCGTCAAAAATTGAGCCCAGGGGAGCCTCCGGAAGTCGCGCGTGTCGAGCCGAGCGTTCGGAACTCGAGGCGCGTTTTTCGCTTCTGTCTCTTTTCTGATAAATGCAATCGAAAAATGACTACAATGAAACTTGTAGAGGATGAAAATACCTACCATTTGCCGCACATTACATCTAAATTCATTGAATTTTTGGGGTCTTTAATTTTTGGAGGCTCGCTCAGGGGGGGCTCAATTTTTGACGAATCGGAACGAGTCACCGCTTATTTTCTTCGTTTTTTCATGCCCTACAACTTTCTCAGGAGCGAAAAAGTGCTATCTGTTAATCGAAACGAGATAAATGCAAAAAACCGCAAAAATTTTGGTTTCCTCTCTCCCCCTCAAAAAGCTCTGGGTCAAATAACACGACAACTCAGAAATAAGATTTTCTAAACACCCCCTACACGCCTAAAAAAGAATAAAAAAGTTCGCATCACTTTCGACCTCAAATGTCTAATTTGACTGGCCTACTATACGACTGACGTCAGTGAGTAGTATGGTATTTCAGGCGAGCTTGATAAAACGTTTCCAAGCTTTTTTTTTATTCACGATAGAAAACATCACGTGTCACATGACAGTTCCCGCGAAGGATGATAATAGGCATACGAGGAGAATCCTTCAGTGAAAGTTAAGTGGATTTCCTTGGATGATCAAGATTGAGAGATCGACCATGTAGATAATGTTTCGTCTAGGTCTTATACAAAGATACCGCCCGTCAGTGACTCTCATTCTTTCACCGTTTTCTTTTTTTTTTACGCAAAGCACTAAAGTAGTAATTAAATTTAAAAACAACTATAGTAATTTCACAAAAAATATTTGTTCGAAACTAAAGTAGACAAAAACATAATTAATTAATTAATTAATACGTTTAATATGAATACATATTAATTATATTAATTAATTATATTAATATTAATTATTAATTAATATGTATCCATTAAAATAAATATAATATAATATATAAAATTAATATAATTAATATCTATGTATCCAAACATTTATATTTATTCATCATTTGTATGTTGCTATAAATTAGTTATTTGTGTAACAAGTGCCGTAAGATGAAAATTCCCGGGTGCGGTTGCCGCACTCGCCTTCAGCTCGTGCGTAAACTCCGCACCCGGGAATTTTCATCTTTACGCACGGCTTACACACCCTATTTTATGTTGCAAGTGCCTGGAAAGTGGCCCATTACGCACGCTACGCGTGAAAGCACGCTACGCATGCGTGATGGACCACTTTCCATGCACGTGTTGCATAAAAAAATATAATATTTCTCTTGAGCTTACAGTTTGACTATTCACAGTTTATAAGTCTAGACTAGTCACAATTTATAAGGAAATATTTTTTTTATTTCTATAAATCGTGTGAAGTTAATAAATTAATACATCGATGCATCTTTAGGTGACCAAGAAATCATTTCTCTCTCTCAGACAGGAATCTCCAAAAACTCGGTGACATCCAGAAATCCCGCATATTCACGACACGTGTAACGATCCTATCTAACGTGGAACGACGGAACGAGTCGTGTTCTTCCGTATGCATCACGCGATGGGGGGCGCGTAACAATTATTAAATGAGGCGTAGTGAAAACCGCTGTCGGGCCCTTTGAAACGTCCTCCGAAGAGCCCTCACACCGGCTCCTTGAATTCTTATACGTGACAATGATAGGCGACTTTGCGCGGCACGCAGGTAGAATAATCTTTCACGCGGTATTCGAAACCCATTCTGGATAGTTATCTGTGGGAGTTCAACGATCCGTGAAATTCGTGGCTCTCTGGTTCCCGAAGATCGGCTGAATTTCGTGCGTTTACATCACCCAATTTCACGCACGAGAAGGCCGTAGCCTCGATCCCGCGAATGACTGAACGAAATAACCATCTGTGCCTGACACTTCATCTGGCAGTTAATCTCAATTAATCTTTTTATGGGAATTTCTCATATTGATTTTCTAATGGATATTCTCGGAACAATTTAACTTCTTTGGAAGGAGTCATTTTCAGTTAAATAAAAAGATAATCTATCACTTGTCTTGTTAAATTTACGATACAAAATTACACGCAAAAAATTAAAAAAATATTTAAATTTGAGAAAAATTGAGAAAAAATTAAATAAGTATATACAGACACCGAATTATTTTAAAATAAAGAAAAATACGTATTGCCATTTTCTTGAAGAAATTAAAAATTTTAAGTACCACACAAATTAATAAAAAATACATTTTTAAAAATATCTCACGGAAAATGCGGATTAAATTATTAAAAGCGGTCGATAATTTATTCACAACGAGGGTCAGTCGCATGGCCAAATATCGAGCGTTCTTAAAATAGTCAAGAAAAATATGCAACGCGAGCATCTGGCTGTTCCCGTTTATCAATCGTCACGCAATAAAAATCTTGAAGCGTCTCTCTGGCTCTTGGATCTAGAACGGATTAAACAGCTGATGGATGTAACCTTAATCGACCGAAAGTCCCCGCGGGCCGCTCTGTAAACTAATATTCCACACTCTGTTCAGCTCTCACGATGAATCGCTATCATCCGGTATATGGGTCACGTTCACGTCGCCACGGCCGATCCTTCTCCTGATTTCCGCGTTTGCCGATGAGGAACGGGAGCCTCGGCCTTCCCCCGAGACGAAATTCGATACCCGCCGATTTCTAAATCGCGCCTCTGCCCTCACATCCTAACTTTGTCCTCGTTTTTTTTGCACCATGCACCATTTCTCATAATAATGCAGAAATAATAAATCAGAACCATAAATCTCACAGATGTACGGCAAAGAAAATGACATGTTCTTTTTTTAATCACAAACGTCGGCGCTACGTATCACGCTAATTTATTAAATCAAATTTATGTTCGATACGTTTCATGTACCGAACTTACATTCGTTATGTAATTACGATGCACAGCTTGTTCGCTGCAAACGCGTGAATCTGATTGAATGAAGATTCGCGTTTCTCCCGGATCGTGGCGATTCCGTCATAATGATTATTGGCATATAGATCCAGCCGTTCTTTTTCTCTCGAATATTTTTCCTTTTGAGTCGCAAGTCTCTTTTCCGTATCTATCTACGCAAAATCCCGTTAGACGAGATGCGAGACGTTGCGTTAGGCGAACGAACGTGGCGGTGCAAGCATCTTAAATAACCCCGGCGATAAAGAAAGAAAAAGAGAGAGAGAGAAAGAGAGAGCAACCACTTGAATTTCTAGTGAAAATCTATTAAGGGAACGCGGCATATACCATAAGCACAAATTATTTGTAATACACGTCGCCGGCCCGCGAAGTGTGGCGCAAAGCCTGGATTATCGTCGAGATTGCTGATTGAACGGGTGAAAATAACGTATCGGCTATGTATGTAAATTGCAGCGATGTACTTTTTACTGAAAAGCGTTTCGTGACACACTATGTGCTTTTTATTCGTTCAATATGTATTTCGTAACAATTCTCGCCTCGATTATTAACAAAAAATCAATAGCGAGTCTTAGGACGTGGAAAATGTTGAACTAAACATATAATTTTACGTCCTGAGAACATTGACAAAGTGCTTTTAACTCACAGCATACTCGTGCGAAAAATTTCATATATGCGCACTGTGGAACAAGTTAAAAATTATATAACGTAAACGCTGTGAAAGAGCATACCGATAAAAAGGTCAACTACCTATCACCCGTAATAGTTGAGCTAGCGTACCTCGGAGTTTCCATACTGAAAACCCGACGAGAAATGACAAGTGGTCACTGTACAGGGGCCCGTTAAGTCCCCCGTGTTGCCGTGTAAATAAAAGAATGCGCGTAATTCACGTGACGTGGCGAGAACTCACGTGAGAAGTGTCTTCTCGAAGATGCACGCGCTCAACTGGCGTTCACACTCTATTCTGAAAATTCCGCTATACGTGTACTTTTCACGAACACTGTGGTGGAATTCATCGAGAGACGCGCACCACAAATTTTCCATGCGCGGTGGAATTACGCCGTAATGCGATGTAAATTATGGACACCCTTACGCGAGGTAAACACACCGCGAAATTTCGACGCTGAATAAACAAAGTGAATAAGTTATCATTAAGAAACAGTGAGCCGGCACTTCCTTGCACTGTGTATATTCGCCGGTACAGTGGCTCCCGCGAAAAGAAATAATGTTATGAGTAAAGGGGCACCGTTGCAGCGCGCACATAAAGGTTTTTCATAATCAACACCGCCAGATTTTTAAAACCGACGCTTTGTGACCTTAAAATACTTTGATTCGCAAATGAGACGGCACAAGTAGAATGGAAACTTTTTAAACCTAAACGATTATATAACCATATAATTAAGATTGACAGAAACTGAAACAACATGACAATAATCTCGGAATATTTGATAGGGCCAGATACTGCAAAATGACATTTTATTCTAAAACTATTTTTAAAATCGCTGAAATTTTAAAAAGACCGAATATTCGAGTAAAATATGAAGTTTTTCAACAAAAATTCTACTAAACGAGCTTTTTCGAATTCCTCTCAAAAGCACTTCTATTCCTCTCTGTTTTATTCGCTATTTCGTCATAATTTTCGCGATATGCGAAACGTACACGTCCACACGTTACACGTTCGTTATGTGATATCAAATGTTAAAGCAGAGATCCCAAAAGTTATGACTTTTCCCGTATAAACTTAATTTAATCACTAATCCAATTTCGAGGGTAGTTGTCAGGCTCGTAAAATACCACGATGTTTTACGCGTGATAATATGGCTCGCACGTTTTGCGCAATTTGCACGTAACAAAACGATCGTAAATCGTAACGAGCTTCGCGCGAGTACAATTTTCATAAAGGCGCACGAGGCACGAGCACCATTCCCAGATAGCAATTTCTCGTAGAAAGTTGTAACGACGGTTTATTGCTGCAATAATTTTTTTTCTACGAGCAAATATAAAAGCGCATCTGCCACAAAGAGGACACGACACCTTATCACGATATGAATAATAAACAATTCGTTAATATAAATTCAATTAAATTATTCAAAAATTGTAATAACTAAATTTATATGGTTAAAAATAATCTCTTTTGAAATTCATTCGGCTATGGAGTTATCGTTATTATTCATACGATGTATTAATCTTCAGTTACGTACCGCTCTTTATTCAGTTTGACGGTATAATTTTGACAGATCATTTTATTACTCGTAATCGATTTCCACGGGCATTTAACGCGCTTTTATTTCTTGCTCCTGTTACGAGAGCTTTATAGTACTTTTGTGACATGTGCCAGAACCCAAGGATATTAATTATCCACATTGTACGCGATAACAATTCTATAGGTACTAGCGTAACTCAGGATGTGTTATAACGACGGTGGACGTGTGCTCGTAACGCGTAAAGACCGGATTGCGTTCACGGTAATCACCGTGACGTAGTTAGCTTGATCCATGTACTCGGATTACGTATAGCTCTAACGAACGCGGGGCCTCGTTAGTCTCGGATTAGCTACCGAAAGCGCGGTCTTCATGGATACGTAAACTTCAACGTCCTCTCGCGCGTTATATGCTCTTCGAATTAAATAATTGATTTAATCGCTGAAGTAACGCAGCGTTGATGCCATCGATAGTCTTCACCGCTCAAGAAAACCTTGACGGATAAGGCACAATAAGCAAGTCGAATGAAAGAGTTACATAATTAATTGTCACATGTATTTTGTTGATATCGCAATTACTGCATTTATTGTTGCGTTAACACGTATCTTGTTTAATGTATCTGACATTTTATATACTAAAAAAAAGGGAAAAGAGAATAATCATCGATCTCTTGTCCATCCAAAAAGTTCTATATAAAAAGAATAAAAAGAAATATTGACATTTTAAAAAATATATAAATTTCAATAACAAGTCGGATGATTGCAACATGATCTAACGATTGTCGATGGGCGCGGGCGTATCCGATGGCCGCCTCGTCGGAATACAATTTCATTCAATGTGGGTTATTCGTCATGCTGACGGTCGTCAATCGAAGTGCCAAACCCACTTATCTGCCTGCTAAACAAATCGCACTGACATTCGATTATCATGGTTAAAGTGCTATTACCTAAGACCCCAGAAAAAATAGTCTTATTTTCGCGTAGCGAGAAATAAATATAAAATAAAAATATTTTGAAGCAGATTATCTAATTGGAATAAATCCTTTACATTACAATTGACAATTCTATTATTAGACATTTAATAGTATATTATTATCGCATTGTTAGTACATTACTAGCAGAAATGTTAGCCCAGGATAAATGTTTGCTGTGCAAACATTTTATTTTTCAAGACGTTTCCAATGTGATTATTTACTGAATTTCACTTTACAGTTACTCGATTTAGACTTATTAGCACGCATCTGTAAATGATCGGGACGTGACTGGTGTTCGCAAGGAAGTTATTCGGTCGCACCAATGGCGAAACCGAAATAGAATCAACAATGACACGGGATTCATGTCAGACACGAGTATTACGTAGCTTGTCGTGTCTGTACGGGGATCAGAAATAGCGGAAATTCAATTACACAGTACCGGCCGGCGGGTCGAGGCACTCCACGCGGACCTCTAATGACCATCTCGTGGCGCGCGTTCTCGATTCTCCATCGATTATCCCCGGCGAATCTTCGTAAGCGTGAAGATGCGACGGTGGATGCGGAGACTCGCACACCGACGCGACGCTAGAGCTCGCCTCGAGAGCTTCGGAGCTGCACACGTGACGTCGCAATATCCTCAATTCATCGGCAACCACTGTTACGTGCGGTTTATTGGTGATACCAAATTCACGATAATAACTTCTCTATCTAGCACGATAATAACATCACGATTTAATCAATAAAATTGGTTATTCCGATATTGGTTAAGAACGAAATTTATAAAGAAATCTTTCTACCTCAAAGAGCTATATATAAAAATGTCCATATTTTTAAATAAATGTATTAGATCTCCCGACAGAATGTCCATCTTTCTGAAATCCCTCATTTTATTACAGGTGAACGAAACATTTATTTTAATTTATGACGCATATAAAATTTTCGCAAATGAATTGATTCGATTAATTCGTGACTTTGTCGTTTTATCATTTATCATAAAGTTTTGTTATCTTTTTTGCAACTTCAACTGAGGGACATCGCGCTAACCTTGAGTTACCATGCGTGAAGACATTCCTGACACGACACGATCACCGAGATCGAGATATGTTACGTAGGTGTATGAGTGATATTTATGTATGAGAACGCACATGCACAATGGTGGATCTCATGATGCATAGAATATTACTATTTATTACAGTGGCCCGCCGTCACCGACGATCGGGACGAGATGCCGTTAGCCGACATAGACACCAGTGACACACATTTTCGTTACAACTACAACGCTGCGCCTATCAAATTTATGCATACGTGACGATATATGTGACGGCGGAAGACATTTATTACCTCGCAGAATTTTAACTCATTCAACTGCGTATATATATACACACAGTCAATTTATTTCACATTTTATGATGTAACGGAACAAAGGGATAATAAGAGAGATAAAAAATGTATCTGGATATTAAGCATCACGCCGATTAATTCATATATGAATTCCAAGTAGCTTTTAAGTTATTAGTTAAAGCCTCTCGCCAAGAAGGTGCTAAAAGTTCCCGTTCCGGATTGAACCGCCTTGAAGATAGGAATTTTACCAAGTACTTAGCAATTTCGCAAAAGGTTTATAAGAAGCTTTATAAGAAGCACCCTACTTTATATATTTATATATGTATGCGTGCATATCGAGGAGCCTTACGTCCGGTGCGCATAGCAAGACGACTTTCGAACTGGTTCACGTCGCGTCGAATGATATACGATTTCCGTTGATTTATCGTTTTGAAAGGGTATCCGTGGGTATATCTCGTACCCACGCGCGATCGTCGAACAATTTTATCCTTAAGATCTCTCCTCTCCATCGCGAAGCGAGAAGCTACCTCAAGGACTGCCTCAGTCTCTGGAATCGAGAGAGTAAAGCATGACATCCGGTAATGTCTCGGACTCTTGGACTCGGCCTATCCTTAGATCTTCAGAAAATGTTTAGATTTACAAATGGCGTTAGCTCATTGTCAGTTTTGTAGATTTTCGCATTAAAATCTTATTTGTATGCATTCGTATGTAACATAAATTCAATTATAGTAACAATGCAATTGAAATATCAAACAGTATCAAATATATTGCGTTTTTAATCCATGAAAAGATAATTATATGTGAGAGTAATGAGATTTAAATGAATAATCGCGGAACTTTAAACCTGATTATACGTTATGATATATTATTCGGCCGCGAAATTAGTAATCACGTGCTGTTTTGCAAGACTCACATCGCGAGATGCATCGGAGATGCAACACTGAAGAGGAGGACCTAATTATCATGCCGACGATCGATGGATGTCTTTGCACGATGTTCCGCGGTGTATCTGTGTCAAAGGAAGAGAAATATTCTGGACGCGCGGCGTGTAAAATGTTTCGTCAAATGCACGCGTCCGTGCACACGTCCGTCGTACGTAAAATATGTACATGCGGTACACGACGCGTTCGTTTTGCAACACGGAGCGTCCTGTTTGTCTCCGCAGCGACGTATCATAATTACGGCAACGCCGCGGAATTTCTATTCGCACCAGTTACTCTTAATGCGGCTATTACGTATGTACCAGTAATTGCACAATTTTATTTGAATAATTTGCACGGGGCAGTATCGGTGCGGTCGGAATGCAGCAGCGGCTACCAGCGAGCAGCAATATTATCCTACGTCTGCCTGTCTAACGTACGCATCAAAGCCGCGCTTGTCCATGCGTCAGCAATGGCTTTGATCCGCATTATAATTTTCATTAAAGTTATGAGTCACATAAGTCACGATAAGTGCCATTAAACTCAGTACAAATTCAGGTCGTATTACGCGAAATATGCGTATTCCTAGAATATCGACGCAGCATTACTTTAACACTGGAAGCTATACTGCCTAATGTAATCGTTAAATAAAATCTCTGCAATATTCGATTAGCTTCAGTTTCTCCATTCCTCAATGAGGCAAAGGAGATATTTATCTTATTTGTTAAATTATCTGCTTCCGAGCTGATCTATAATCATCGGACAGGGTGAAGATTGGATGGAAGGATGTAAATTGGGTAGGAATTCTATCGTTACACTTTTAATATAAAATCTCTTTAAAGTATTCCTAACGTGTTATTACGTGCCGCTTGATCCTTGCTTGAATCCATCGCTAAGTGTACACGTGCGTGCACGCAATGTCAGCCACTTGCATCACATCCTCCCGTACAGTCTTCGCATTGTGCCCGATGATTATCGACGAGCCTCGTAGCTTGGAAGCTAATAGTGTACTGGCTCCTCTAACTCAGAATTCCTAAGAGCACGAATTATTTACACAGTAAACGGAACGAAGTGTAAGAATCGATGTAGACCGGGAGATTATGCCGGCGAGAGAGATCTCTGGTGCAAATAGAAATCCCCAACGTAGTTTTCTCTCCTTCTCTCTTTCTCTCTTCTTTCACACAACCCCGATTGCATTCTCGAAATATTTCTCACGAAACATCATTCCGTTATTACGGATCTTTTGGCGCTTAAAATCCTACGAAGAAAATTAATAAACGCCAGGACTTTATCCCATTTTCTAGATCGTGCACGTGGATAACAAAAGCTATTCTGCAACAGAAACACAGAATTCTAAATCTCCCCCGCGCCGCTTCGTCGACAAGCCTAATTAACAAAGATTTATCAGGCGGAGCCTCCCTACGTGCGTCGAGTAAACACAGCGAGATAACATTCCGACGACGGCTTTTTCTGACCGGGCGCAGTTCCGATGAAATTAATGCGAGAGGCGCGGTCAATTGCGGGCGGTTGGGATTCACCCGTGCGCACATATGCGTGTGTGTGTGTGTGTGCGCGCGCGCGTATGTATGCGCGTAGGAACGTGTAATTAGCTTAAGCATATAATCCGCGTGATTATGGTAATCGGCGGCCGAGCGGGGACCGAAGGAAGCCCCGCGGAAGGTGAGATCGGTCGAGATTTCAAGAAGGTTCTCTCGCGCGCGCACGCGAGATACTTCCATGCCGTTAATAGGAGTCGCGAAGGAGCCGCGCGGTGCGCACCTGTCGGACGAGAGAGGACGTGGGTCTCGGGACCTCGCCATGGATTGAAAACTACTCACGACGACGGATAATTAACGGGAGACCCAATTACGAAATTACGTTGTCGTGCCGGATGATTCTAAATGGCAGGCGAAGGCGGGCGGGACACTATAGCGGCTCGCCTTTCCGCTAATCGTGTCCGTCGATTTTCGTTGCGCTCCATAGTAGTATACCTGGGAGAAACTTTAAGTCGCATCGATGCGGAGACACGTGCACTATACTATATAAGTGGAACGTTGTGGCTGTGTGCCGGAAATTGTTATTGAGCAGCGAGTGGAAAATTAATCGTCGGGGAGCGGCTCTCGTCTCTCGCAAAATCCCAGAATAAAATTCATAATTAATTACAAGTGTCGTTCCCATAGACTTTAGTTGAAATTAGTTGAGGTTTAACGGATTTCTCTGTCCCTTTCTAACTCTGTCTCGAGAGAGGTAGAATTCTCTGTTCTCTCCGAGTCTTTAAACAGAAACAAAGCATCGGCTAAGCTAACTTTAACGAATATTTGTGTTTGAGGACGACTGCATTTTATATATTAACCTACCTACCTAATTAACCTGTTTAACTTACTAAGAATTCTGGGAAATTTGCACGGGACAATAGTCGTCTCCTAAAACTTAATATTAACGAATCCTAACAGCCTCTAATACGCTAACGACATAATATCCCGACAAAGAAAAAAATATTTTCCGTGTTCGTTTATCAAGGCGGGAATAAAACGGCTTGTCAAAAGTAATCGGATTGCTCGTGTCCATTTCCACGGCATTTCTCTGCCACGTGGAGCACGCCGAGCGATCCGACAGGCTGAAAAGCTTCAGAACGCGGCAACGACGGGCGTGTTATTACGACGCGTACAGAAAACTCGTTATACAAAGTAGATTTCCTTGAGGGGAGGCTGGAATTAATTTGCTTTTTAATTAGCTCCGCGATAAAGCGCCGCATCGCGCGTCGATCACCGAAACGTCGTGACTTGGCGATTCGATTGTCCGTACTGCATCAACGCGAGAATATATCCTTTCATACTTCCGGCGCTTCCGATTGGATGAGCGAGATCGTTTTTCTCTATTTGTGACGGTTCGCAAAAAGTAGTTCTCACGGTTATTAATATAGCCGAGTAATCTTTCAAATATCTGTGTAGCACAAATGCCTTCGATTCTACAAATTGTAAACTGGGAGAAGAGTTTATCCATTTTAAGCCGTCTATTTTCCCAGGTCGTTGAAGATATATTCTTCACTCAAAATGATAGTATTCGAAAGCATTGAAATATGCATTTAAATTATTTTATTTTATATAATAAATACGAAGAAAATTGCTAAGCGTATTACATACGTCTAACATGATGATTGACCAATTAAGTGCTCATTTGTAAGATCGCTGAGAGGTGTTAATAATATTCACGGTAATCCGATGTTAAGCGCGAACATCTTGATGTTTGCTATATATAATTACATTTTGCATGACAAGAATATAACGTCATGCAAGAGGACACCCCGTGAGAAACCTATCATAAAATTACAAACTTTATTAATATTATCATCGTAAAAGTGAAAACTTCACACTTTCTTCATGTCATGTATACTCTTCTACATGAAATTTTTTCATCTTAAATAATCTTGCATCTTAAGACGTAGGTATAGACCGTTGCTTCATCACTAATTTTTTTAAATTTTTATTCATTTTGATTCAAAGTATCATTGTATAATTACTGATATAATATACTGCTAAATATGTATTACATTTTATTTTAAGATCATATCGCTTTAAACAATTCTATATATTTTATTAAAAATTGTTACAGCTCATTTTTAAGACTCACAAGAAAGCGAAAATATCAAAACTCCGATTATCCCAATTATATAATTGTGTTTCACGTAAAGACAAGAAGTATTAAGTCATCACCAGAGACTTATGTGCGAAACTCGACATACGTCAAACCTGTCCTTTGATCGGCTTACGTTAGCTTATTCAACCTACGTCGCTTAACGCGAAAAAAAAAAAACAACGTTAGACCTGCAGTTATCGTAGCTCGCCAGCTATCCGCGGCCACGACAATCCGTCGCAAACTAATATCCGCAATTAAAGCGCTGTCGCGGCCGGTCGGCGAGCGGCGCAAGCTGCCAAAGTGTTAAATTATCAACGCCGAAGTGTAAAGCGTCGTTCGCGGCGCATCGTTTATACATCGCATTCGATAATATATGATCGTGCATTATCCCGCGCGCGTCGCATCCGGAGATACCGTAATCCCATTTACACGCGCGCGGCCTCCGCCAATCCATACGGGCCGCGATAATGACGCCATTTAGACACAACCGTACGTCTCGTTCCGCACTGTTATTCGGACCTTATTCATCCGCGCTTTCCAGGAACGTTTCAATCGCGAGGGAGAGAAAGCGGAGAGAAAGACAGAAAGAGAGAGACGATTCGCACACCCGCGCAATAATGCCCCACGGAGACGCGCCGCGCGAATATGCGCTCACGCAGTACGCACGGCGCGCGAGTAGCTCGGGCACGCGTGTGAACGTGGAAATATTTGTTCAACCTTTTTCTTAAAAAATCCCACCCTCATGAATTACACCTCGATTACACGATCCTTCCGTTCCGCTTCTTCGGGCCTGCCTGCGCCTACGCGCTCGCTGCCTCGACGATCGCTACTGCATCCGCGTCTATGCGTGCACGCATGGGAATTGCGTTTGGGATGTAACTGGGATTTTCGACGATCTCCAGCTACATATTAATCTTGAAATGACCATGCTTAGACTTGGAAACGTGTAAGATTGTTTCTAAGTCCACGACATTTTTTTCTAATAAGTGTGTGTGTGTATATGCCCGTCTATACATATTTTCTTAGTATTTTTGTTACAGAATAGTATACCTACAACGTAACTGCAAACGAAGAGAGTGGATGAGAGTTTATAATTTGCTCTCTCGTGAGATACTACGAAACATCTTGTGTTGTTCACATCTTGGCAACTAAAATGTCCCTAATTAAACAAACGTGATCTTAGCGGGACTTGAGAATATTTCACTCGAATGTTATTTCAGAGTGAGGGTCTACTTGGGCGATATAACCGCGCGCGCCATTTCTCTTTCGATGCTTTCGACCTTCGGATCTCGTTCCACGGCTCTTTTCTTCGTCTCGTATGGCCGAGGCGGAGAACGCAGAAGCCAGGCGCATGTAACATATCTCGGCAGTCGCTGATCCGTGCAGCGCAACCTGACTCTCCGGCCGGAGCACGTGCACGTGCGTGTGCATGCGCATGCACACGTGTTGCGTGCTCTTCGACGAAGACGACGACGACGACGACGACGATTGTGTGCGCGGATGTACCATAGTACAAACACGCGTACGTGCGCGTCAGTGACGGGCCTGATCTGGTACGCGATCGAGAATGTTCCTCCTGACCGTGAATGAAATACGAGTGAATCACTCTACTCGGTTTAAAAATTACATAACTTTCGAAGATCTGAATGGCTAGTAATACGCGTGTTAAAGATTCTGTTAAGTCTGTTAAGAAAATTTATAAAGCGTGTGCAGCACGATTCGTTAAATAAAAGATGAGGATGACTTCTGCCGGTTTTCTAAAATAAGAAATGTAATGTCTACACATGTAACACAATTTCCTAAGCGGAATCAAATGCATTCAGTCGATGCAACTGGTATTTTTATACATAATTACAGCGATAGAGTTGTAACAAGGAATATTTTGTTTGACTCAAAGCCATCGCTCTGTACGTGCGCATACGCGAGTCATTCGTGGATACGAATATATGTACCGGTTCATAGCTCCTTTATATCGGCCACGACGTGCGGTACGGCGCGTACCGACGATGGCATCGTTAATCGGTCGCTGCTAGAGATATTTTAACCGTAGCCGGATGCAATTATCTATGTACGACGGTACAATTAATATCGAGTAACGCGTGTATGACGCCAAACTGAATCGCATACGTTGCCGCGAGCACGCCACGCGAGCGATATGAGCGTCGGCGTGTGCGCGAGTGCGTGCACGTGGAATGCGGTGAACAACGCGTTTATTGTGCGTGGCTCTCGTCCCGGCTCAGCTGGGAAGCTGAGATTTCTTTAGCGACGACGACGACGCGGAGGGCAGAGTGCAGCGATTCGGAATGTCGACTTTTTTACGTAGATTCTACTCTCCATGAATTCTCGCTGGTATTCGCGGATATTGAAGAAACGTGAAATAAAACGCGCCGTGCGCGATGCACCGTTTTAAAGCGAAATACTCGCGAACACTTGACCTAGGTTTTAAAATAAACTTGGCATTTGTCAAAATAGGACGATAGAAGAACGGACAAACGTCAGTTTTCAAATAGAAGATATTTTCGTACCGTCTCGGTCTAAAGATACAATTTCGATGTTATTAATTTTGACATAAAAAAAGCTGAATTTTATATTTATTACTAATCTGTGTAATAAATAAAAACTTACTTTATTACTTCAAAAATTATTCTCATGATTAAAACATAATGACGTTATTTTCTCCAGCCGCAATTTAAAAAATCTTACTTTCCAATTTTTGTGAACGTTACGTTGAAATAAAACTGCCTTTGATGAAACAAATGCAACGGAAGCGGAGTAGACAAGCACATCGATCGTAAATATCGTTTGGCCACATAAACATCATATGTCGGTTATCACTATCAGTAATTAGCTATAATTAATTGAGAGGAGCAAATGGGATAACGAGGGGCGTTTTGTATCGGCTGCGATTTTACTTGCGCTGTGGAGATAGATTATCCTCTTTTTAATCCGATATCAAAGACTAGAATTATCTCGCGTGAGTTTATCAAATCGCGGTCGGCAATTAAAACTTGATTAAGAAACTCGCGCACATTATCTACACGCTATTTGCGTAAGTCTCTCATGCATGAACTCGGGCGCTACCAGACATGCGGACGCGCGAAGTTTTCCAGTTGCGGGTACCGTTCCAGACTCGTTAGAAAATTGTAAGAAATTGTTCCTGGTAAGATATAATTGTCCCTACAGTGTACAGCGATAAATGGGAGAATAACTTGAACTCGATCCGGAAATCATTGATTAGCCGTGTAATAAGTGACCGTAATTTTATTTTTCACTGAAACTTCGTGTTCGCTGAACGAGCACGAAGTTAATTCTCACGAGGATAACTTGTGCAGATACTTACAGAGAGTTTAAGCGACGTCTCTTCTTATTTGTTATCTACGTGTGTTGTTAATTTAAAATAAGCCTCTTCGATCGCGCGCGGAAGATACTCTGATACGATCTTTGACAGACAGAAAACGGGTTTCTCTCGATATCATTCACGAAGAGAGATCACTCGATTAATTGTAAAGTATCCGCAGAAAACGGCACCTTACGAAAAACACTTGTATATACTGCCCTGAAAATCTAATTAGCGATACAATAGAAGATATGGACAAAAGGAATAATAAAACGGAAGAAAAAGGAGAAATAATATGCTTTCATATGAACGTGTTACAACAAGGCGTAATCAGCGAAATTGATCGAAGCAGATCTCTCCCCCGTGAACCTCTTACACACAGTACACGCTTTCATCTACACATATGCGTGCGCACGACCGTCTTCATTCGGGTTCGTCAGATGCCCCCGTGATAAACGAAATTTAATGACAGTGCAAAATAAAGTTACGCCATGTATATGCAATTGTGTCAAATTAAAATATCAATTAAAATTACGAATGCAATGTCGAAGCTAAAATATTCTCGGACTATAATTGGCGTTGCAATTAAAGCTGTACCTACACATACACATAAACAAACACACATATACACCCGCGCGTGTGACATTTAATTACATTCTACCGTAAGTAAACGGAGAATAATTTTGTGTAATAAACGATCTTGGTTAAAAGACATATAGAAAAATAATGGCACTTTGCTTTCGCCTTGATGGTTGCGGAATAAGAGTCATTATGAAAATGATAAGTTATATTCCGCAAGTTGTTTTAGCGAGACGCCGGAAATCGAGAAGCTCTCCATAATCTTATAAACATAATGATGAAGATAACATCAAATTTATGTTAGAAATTTCTTGTTGCATAAGCGGGAATGTCAGTAACATGACAAGAACGGCACATTCGTATTAGCACGACACCACGTAGTTTGACGTTGTGTGGAGATATCATGCGTGTCGCATATTACTAAAACATTGTAATGATGTTATCTTCGATGTAGAAACAAGATCAATTGCTGTTACGGGACTAAAATTTAACATGAAACTAGACATCAAAAATAAAATTAAATAATATTCTATTAATTAGTCATTTTTCTTCATGTAGATTGACTCTTCCTCTCCCTCCCTTGCTCTTTCTCTCTTATTTAATTTCTGCTCAAAGAGAAGTTAAATATATGTACGTACTACGTACTACGTATGCATATAAATGTATGTACAAGCGTTACCTTTGCCGCGCGTTGGAAATTTAATTGCGGTTTCTTAATGAAAATCTAGCATGAGATTCGACGTTAAGGATAAAATTATGCTGAGCCCGTAAAACAAGCGTATTTTTTCGAAGTAAGATAGCCTTTCCTGGAACGTATTCTTTCTGAAAAAAGTGAGCTCCATAGTGCGTCGGGAATCTCGCCACCGGAAGACAGCCCTACGCAAGTCGGAGCAGCACCATAAACCCCGTGGACAGGCACTAATGGCGCAGTATAACCCGGCTTGCGGACGGCTGCGCGCGTGCGGAACGTTCTCCTTCTCGTCGTCCTTCGTCTTTCGCGTCATCCTGGATGCGCCTCCATCCAGGTGAATACGCACCGTCGTCGGGCAGGCGCGGGAAATAAAGGGAGGAATTCCCCTTCGGAGAGCGCGCGCGTACGCGCGCGAGTGAAAATACAGCCGCGCGTCCGTTTACGGTTTATTGCCACCATAATAATGATTTTATGTGCGGTGGTTGCGTGCGCGCATCGTGCACGGCGATGTTGGTGCTTTAAGCGCTCCGACGAATGGCAAACATTTCGACAACGTGTGTTCCTAGCGATCGCCCCGATCTGCCGAGTCCGTCCCGTGAACTCGAAAGTTAATCGGATTAATTTTTTGCGCTTCACTACGATTCAATTTCTTTTTATTAAATATTATATTTTAATTTCGCGCACCGTTATCAGTCTATCTTTTGTATCAAATATAATACATATATGTCGTGTTTTATGAATACGTATTTAAAAAATCTAATTATAGGAAAAATTCAGAAAAGTACGTATAAGCCCCTAAATCAAAGTACTGACTTCGCGCGTATAGAATAACGATTAATATTTGTGAATTCTGCTGTAAACGTAATTATAAATAAATTTTTTATTTAAAATATACGTTGCGCAGTTTGTATTTAATTATCCCGCAATACTAGAAAGTAATATTTGATTTATGTAGATAAATAGGAAAAAAATCTAATTATTATGTACAGAACTTTCTAATGTTTTGAAATTACAAAAACCATGCTATGCTTTCATTGTTTAGTATTGAGGCGTGATAGTTCGTGATGAAAGTGAAATCAACGGTTTTTAAATGCTACTAATTGAGAACTCCGCACACGATTTCTATCATTAAAAAACAACACAATCCTTATATTACGTATGATTGCTTTGAAAATTGATTTTAACGCGATTTTACCCTTCATTTTCGAGACTGGATTATCGATTTCATTTTCTACAGGCTCCGTACGGCCCATGACGAGCTCTATACGTTTCGGTCCATTCGATGAGATTCGATCCGCGAACGTTTCTAATTGACTCTGACGGAATTCTTCATGCAGCCGTGCAACCATGTAGGATCCACCAGCCAGTTATCCTTGGCAGTTAACCCTCGCCATACAAGCCCCGATAAAACGAACCAATAAAACAAAGCCATGACTCACTAATAACATCGCTAATTATGATTACATATCCTTTCTATAAGCCCTGAGACGGTGATCCCGCATGCGAAGTATATAAAAGGGAAGAGAAGAGAAAATACGATGAAGACGAATTAGGAGAGAGCCGGAGCGCAAGAAACTCTCGTTGAATAATTGTACAAATGTGTGTGCATTATTATAGATAAAGATAACTCTTCACCGAGTGGAAAGAAGTGTACTTCGCCACAATTACTTTGTCAGACATATTAATAATATAATAATAGTAATAGCTCGTAATATATATAGATTTCTCCTCACGAAGTATCATGAATATTCTCTTTCGTACATTCGCAACTCTTCTATCCTTGCGAAATAAAATATATACATGATTTGATAAACGTATTACCTAATAAGTTATATTATATCCTGTACAATAAATATGCGTATAATTTCGCTTTTGATTTAATTGGATACTCATCGATTCGCACGATCGTGCGAAAACGTTTGAAACAGTCTGTAAGGCTTGTACACTTTCGCCAATGTACTTTGTAAGCATCGCGCGCGAGACGCTGCGATTTCCAGCCATAAAGTCGGCGTTGATAGCAGCCCATCAATTCCGTAGGATGATCCGTACGGCTGCTACGAAATGCACCACCGACGGCAGGCTCTGAGAGATATCTTTATCTGTAATCTTAAGTATGCCAGTACAATTATTCATCTCGTGCTCGACGCACTTTCGCGCCTAGCTGCCTCAATTGGCGGGGTTCGTGCCCGGTTTCAACACGCTTATAACTCGTCTCGTGCTGCACAATTAGGGTGTTTCTTCGAGACTTGCCAAGACGAAATTTTTAGAATGACTGGATCGCACTGTAGTCGCGGGCTTTCTGTTTAGAAAGCAGATAGATAAACAAAAAACTCTAAATTATATGCTAGACGTATTCTCTAATAAAAAGATTTTTATAGATTAGAAGTAATTTCAATTAGAAGAGGACAGTTGTATCTTTCCCGTTTTATCAACATAGACCTGTCGCGATAAAAAAATCGATAAATGCATGGCCTTGTTATCCTCGCGCATATAACCCACGGACAATTTTGCGATCGGAGAAAAGCGGATCTATAAAAAGCTTTATCAAAATGGCCGCATCTTTGCGACAGGCGTTAGTCGGTCGCCGGCTATCGGCCAAGCCGTTTAATTGAAAGAGTGGTGACGCTTTACCGGTCAAACGAGCCGACCGCGATTGCGCGAGACCAACGCGCAATTTTGCGAATATAACGCGCCAGATAACGAAAGAATGCACTTTTTTACCGTCCGTTATACTCCACTTCGCTCGCAGAAGATCGCCGTACGTGCCACGCACGGCTACATGAACTGTATTTAGCTCCTTGCAATCGTAACCTCCGGTGTTACGAGCGAAAACTGAACAAGATCTCGCAATCCGATAAAATGCCTATCTTATTTTCAAATAGTTCGTAAAATTTTAGATTTTATTCCTGCGATATGTAACATCGGATATAACAATCGCGCGTGCTATTTCCCACACTGTGTATAAGAACATTTTTTTTTGTGACTTTCTATTACGCTCTATATTTATGCTTTACTTTAATCAGATAAGAAAATTAATTAAGGGTACGTTGACCTTTCGGGGGGAAAAAATAGATATTTATTCTACATAAGTATTTCCGCCTGCGTTAGTCGCACCAAGATGGTATCACTATGAATCATTCGGGCTTGTTTGTTATTTGAAACGCGCGGTACAACTCGCGACTTCGCGCGGAAGCCCGTAGTAGTAGACGCCGGCGATGTAGCATTAATCACGTTGGATTAAGTGCAATTATTAATTTCTTCCTCGTAACGGGCGCGCGAGGTACGCGCGGTGCATCGTTGCACCGCTATCATCGCATCTTAGGATTGATTGACTAATCCTTCGGCGACCTCACGTGCACGTGATCATTGAACGTGACATAAAACCACACATACATGCGGCTGTAAGATATATAATATTACAATTGTATTAATCAAAGTCTGGTACGTTATCGTTGGTACCATTTCATCGCATCTGCATGATAACATTGATAACATCACGAGGGCGTTACGCACTTTATTTTCTTTGTCTTGAAATTTAAAGTTTCACTCGCGTGTAACAGTATATATATTTCATTCTCAATAATAGCAATACTTTAATAGCAATTTCTGAAGATGAATTATTGCGGAGTCAATATCATCTGCAGACTCTTGTTGCTTCGCGTTCTAATATCAGCGCGGAATAAATTCGGTCGATTAAAATTTTAATGAAACCATCCCCGCGTTCGCGATATATTTTCGTTACTGTCCTATTAATTGGATTAATCGATCACCGTTGCGGTTTAATCGGTTCTTGAAATCGAGCGCGACGACTTTTGCGCGCTAAGGCTTTAATTAACCGACGCGTGATCGATAGCAGATTAGAAGAGACACGTGCACACGGCGGATTACACTCCGCCGGGGCTAAAAATAACTCCCGCGATTTCATATTCGAGCCGCGATCCCGATCGCGGAATTTCGCTCGCGCGCGCGCGCGCAGCAAGCTTCTAATTAATTCCCGCGCTATAAAAAACATGCGGCCAAATAAATGCGTCCTGCAAACGGCACCCATTTTACTACTCGCTCGCTTGCTCATGCTGCACCTGCACACGGCCGACTGACATTTTTCGTGATCTTCATCACGGGGAGACTCGAAATGCAGTCCACCTTGAAGGTGGACTAACCGTAGAGGTACGTCGCCCCATGAAAATGCAAATTGTATATCCCCCCCCCTCTAACGACTCGCGCCCTTGGACACTATTTTATGGTGATTGGATGAGTCTTAAAATGCGGCGCGTACTTACGGGGCGGATTTAGTGTTTCACTTGCTACCGCCATAACCCCCGGCCCCTCTCTGTATCCCCCTTATAATCGACCTGCGCTTACCTGAAACATAAAGAAACACGACGATATTAGGCACGGCCGAGCGATAGTACCATGGAAAGGTTACTCCGCGAGAAATATCGAGGTGATCGACTTAACGGAGAAGCGGCCGCTTTGCCAAATCGCCTGTAAAATGCCCGAGTTACGGCCGGAAAGGCCACGAAAATCGTACGGCAACGGAGAAACCGATCCACCGATCGCCGGTATATCTCCCCGCTAGAAATGGAAACGATGATAAGCCGATAGTTTAGCGGGACGCACTTAGAATACGTGTCAACTACCTCGAGCCACTGCAGCTCGCGCGCTGCTGCATTTCGCGATGCGTTACAAAAACAAGTAAAACGACGGACAACATATCGCCGCGACGGACGGCACGAATTGCGTAATAGTACGTGATATATCGTATTTATTCGTTATTAAAAGAACATACAAATTGAAACTCTCATTTATTTTTCGACGTCTGAGCTTGCGATGTAATATCACGAAAACAATTTCCTCTTTGTATCTTTCGTGCGATAAATTTAGCAGGTTGCGTATGTGCCATCTACCAATTCTGTTGTAACGCATCGAGTTGCAAAAGTGAGCCGTATATATCTATATATTATCGGAGCATAAGAAATATTGTTCTACTTTTGTATGATATTTCTGCAATAATGCATCTAAATTTATTTTTTGTAAAAAATAATAAACATAATATAATAATATGGCAGCTTTGCCTGAAACACTCCAATGCATTTAGTGCATATAACTAAATGCACCTGATGTTCAAAAGAAAACTACTTAAGATATTCTTTTAATGTCAACATTGTAGATAACGATCGTCATATGATAAATCTTTCATGTGCGATGTACTATACGATAAAAATATTTTTCTATCATAAAAAACATTTTTTAAATAACAGAACCAATGTGTTTTTTATACGGTGATAAGGAGTGAATCTTAGCGCTATCGATGCTCATTGATAAGCGACGCCGAAGTGCCTTGTAATTAACGCCGCTGGATACAGGCGTGTGTCAATAAAATTTGATAAATGCGCGACCGGGGTACGCGATGTTTTACGAGCGAGACACCATCGGTGGGCCGCACGTCGGTGGCTTTTACGCGTCCCATAAACCGGTACATCTGCATTGCGCTAATGTGCGAGTTCGCGTATCCGCAATCGTTTCAATCTCGCGGGTCACCAAGCGGGGCAAGCGTCATTAAAATTCTAACATTTTCGTTTAATACGAATCACGCGTCTCACCGCGAGAAACGCGCGAATCAGGCAGATATCGCAGACGTTACAAATCAAGTGAGTAAATATGAATTTTAATTAACCAAGAGTTTCTGCTTTTTTAAGAGAAAGCCAGGTAATATCTATATAATTTTTCTCATTTCGATATTCGAGAAGAAGAACGATGTGAAAGCTGTCGCGCCGGAATTAATTTACTCCGTATACCGCTCGCTTCCTCGCGGTACGGCACATTCCAATTAATTATCCAACTTACTGTCGCCCGTTCGCGGCCTCTTCCTCGATGCGTATCATTTGCATAAATAATACTAAACTATCTTCGCACCGCGCATCTGCCAGCTTCCTTCCCTTGTTAATCCCGACTTCTAGCTCGCATTATTCTTCACGCTATGTGTATATATTATTCTACGCGGCTCATCTACGTGCCGTTATCTCGACGTTTCGTAAATTTCGCGGATCCGTCGGCTTGGATGCTGCTGAGAAGCTCGTTTCCTTATTACCAGCCGCAGGTGTAATCAGTGACGATTCTCCGTTAGAATCACGGGGAAGGAGCGGAGGAAAACGAAAAGACGAGGACGAGGATGCATGTAGAGGCGGATAAAGTAGATGATATGGTTCGATCGATCCTCTGAAATAATGACTCAGCTTGCTAATACGGAACGGAAACGAGATCGATATATCACGCGAATCTCTGCGAATCGATGGACAGATATTAGTGACTATAGTAACAGTTTTGTAAGTAATCGATATCAAACAACGCTCGCGACACTTCGCGTGTCACAATATCAATTAGTGATACGTAATATAATTTTCCTGTTGGCGACAATTGCTTCTTGCTTCTTTAAATCGCAGTAGAGAATTTATTCTTAATGTGAAAGAAAGAATAGAAACTTGTTCTTTGATGTCTATTAATGTACAAGAAAAAGAAAATATATAAAAAGATCTGCACCGTTTGTATTCCCAGATAGCAGAGTGACGTCGAATGACGTATATTAATAACGTCTTAATAATAACGTCTCTAACGTCAATAAAACATCATTAAGACGTCTTTAGACGTCATTTTGCTACACTGAGAGAAATACTTTTTTAATTATTAATATACCATGAGTTTAGACTTGATATCTTTGTCAGAAATATACAAATGTCAATGTAAATTCGTAATATTTAATAATAATATACGTAACTGTATAGTAAAAATATCATCAATTTATATGAAATTGTATGTATATTAAATGTAATGTCTTTGTAATTAACAAATTTATATTAATTATTAATATAAGTATAATCAATAATCTCAAATAAATTATTTCATTTGTCAAAATTGATAAAATATTTTACGCAAACATACATTTATTTGTGACAAAGAAAGTCAATGTTATATTATTACTAATAATCTTTATTATTAATAAAGTACGGACTGCGGTATGCAGTAATATTATTTTTATACTGATAAATGTAGTTATATTCAGTGATACGCAATATAGCATATAATATTAATTATGAAGAAATATTTATTAGGGACGGACATAAAAAATTCTTACATTAACGACAAAGCATGTATATTAACTATTAATATACTGTTCTCTCAGTGTACCTGGGTTATTACGAGTAATATCGCTATATTATAAGACTACTCCGTATTTCGTAATATCAAGTTAATATTAGTTTTTTATTGAATAATTTATAAAAGAGAAGTACGATTAAAAAGACATTTCTTGCTCTGTAGTAGGCACTTTATCGCAGTGCAATATTTCTCATCTGTTCAATCCGACTTCGAGATGAATTTTACGAACAGAATGAGAAAGATTGCTTGGAATGTGCTCGCGTTTCATTTCCACGAGGAAGACGAGGGCTTTCAACGTTTCTTTAATTAAACGCGAAACATCGCGAACGGAGAATTCCGCTCCGGTCGACGTATCGCCAGGGGGTGCGAAAAGTCTCTCGTCGGCAGGCAGAATCTACTATAGACGCGGAGATCGTCGGCACACTTTCGTCACGAATAACGCGCGCTCGCATATCCCGCGATTTAGTTGCTAAACCGGTCGAAGGTGCAGCGCAGAAGCCGCAAATTAACGTTATTCACGCGGTGCAACGCGATGCGCCGACCGCGATGGGCCGCGCGCGCGCGGGCAAAGTTGCATCGTCACGAGACTCGATGAATTTTATTAGGCTCGTTCGTCCCACAGCGACTTTATCGTGCGCGCTCGTCTCAAGGCTGCGCGTAGACAGGCCGGCTTTCCTCGGCTCTGCTCGATTAATCGGTTTATATGTCGCTTCCTTTTGATTTGTTTGTCATGGGAGTCTAGCCGCCGACGGGGGGGGAGGGGGTTCCGGCGTCGTAAATACGACTTAGGCGAGAATTGTGGAATTATAAAGATAGAAATGCTATAAATAACGCGGAAATGGAAATAAGCGAGAGACCGCGAGAAGCGCGGCGATCTAGTCGATTAATAAAGATGCTCGTTTAATTAGCGCGTTGTGCGGCCCCGCCGTGCGCCGCGCGATGATTTATGAAGTCGGCGTAATCCGCGCGACGCGGTAAAAAGCGATCGCGAAAAGGACATCGTCATTTAGATATCAAATTTATTCATAAACGTTCGATATGGACTGGAAAGTATTTTAATTGGAGCGATAACTGCGCTTCCTTTTGCTCCCTTTCCACGCCGTTATTTATGTGCCTATACTCTTTATATATCAATACCTAGGTGACAAGATAAAATAGGATTCAGTCGGGAAACGGGCGATTCAGCGGTGCATTCTTGTGAGACGAAACGCGGTCTCCGATGTATGTAAATGCGGACCCGAACGCGTGTGCCGCTTCGTTGTTGCACCAGTAGGTGGCAATCTAATACGGTGCAGCGGATGCATTCGTATGCACCAGATGAAGCGGGTATGCCAGGAGGCAATTTGTGCTGCCTGTTCTCAGGGGTGCGAGAGCCGCTTTTTCGATTGCGATTTATTTGCGCACGTGGGTCTTCTCATTCGTGACATTTCGCGTGACACGTGGATGGATCGAAATTCGGAGTGTATGAAATATGGACGGCGGTAGAAATTATCAACGAAGGACGTCGGGCCTTTCCGCGATTGAAAGATTTATACACTCGAAAGAATAATTTATGAAATAACTGGCAAAATTAACAACGTTTTATTTTGATAGAACAGTTGTAGAAATGTATTTCCTCTAACAAGATATAAAAAAACCTATATGAGAATCGTTAAAAATGTTTCTATGTAAGTTTATAATTAAACAGTCATGATTTTAAGCTTTGTGTAAAAACATTTCCCATTTATCTTCATTTTTATTTATTCATAAAATATCGAGAATTTTTAGTAAAGTTGCACCTAGTATTATATAAAACAACGTCGATTTGTAAAAGGTCGATTTATAGCGGTGCTGGTAGCGAACAAAACATTCGCAAAAGGAACCGAAAGTTACCGAAAGTTTGCTTCTCTGGTTTTATTGTTATTGACGTTGGAAACACGATTTCCTTCTGCTTGCTAATAATTGACTGCGTCCCGAGTGGCGCGCGCTGTATGCTTTTTTTCGATCTCGGAACAAACTTTGATGCAATTAACAGACGGATACAGACGTGCACGCTCGCTTTCCCCTCATCCGATGTGTCGCGGATTATTCTCAACGGAATTTCTAACGGAGAAAATATGTGCCCAGGCTGCTTCACACTTCCGCAAAAAAAATGAGTCTCATGGGATAACGATTTATCGTTTCCTGCGGGAAACGAAATAGCGATCTTTATTAACGAATCAGATTGGAGCAATGCTTACTCCGATTTCCAACACGTTCTGCAATAAGTGCAGTGCGAGAAGTATTTTGCTTTTAACACAGAGTTCGAAGTTTGCCTAGTATTATTGAATTATAAGAAAGATCAAAGTGTGAAATATTACACGTTGCAAGAAGCAGAGTCGATCGAGATAACTGTGATACACTCGAGATAAACCTGATACTACTATAGAATATTTTCTAATAATAAACCTGATAATCATTGTAATGTTGTTGCAAGCAATAATGTTACTTATTCGACATGCACTTTGAAATCTTTAAGACAAAATAATTATCTATTATATCATTCGAAGACATTTCCGTATCACAATCACTTTCGGTAATCGTATCTTACTACATATACGCGGCTTGCAATCTTGCTGGAAGCTATTATATTGTGAAAAAAAAGTCGCGGGATATTTTCTGAACGTTATCGTTTTAAATTCAAGATGTTATACCTTCGGCAAAAAAATGGAAGTATCTTTAGTACGCTTTAATACGCTTATATACAAGCACGGCGTTATCTCGTTATTATCTGACACAGGCTCGGTTTCGATGCATCTATTCCCGAACCGATTACCGCGCATTACCTCGCCATTACGCCACATTGTCTCGGAATATTAATAAGCCAATAGCTATCATCTCACCCCGACATCTTCGATCGCGACGCCGCGGTTTCTCGAGAGGCATGCGCCGGATTGCCGGTACCGTCCACGACAATGGCGTGAAATTCAAAAGTCGGCGGAGGTGGCGAGAGAAAGGAAAAGAAAAGGGACGAGATATCGAGGAAACTCTCGTGGATGGCGCGGCGGTGCAATCAACGGGGTGTATCCGCCCGCGAAACTCGGACTCTCATATGCATACCCGTCCCGCGCCATAATAAATCCGACAATTTGCATGAATGCACGCGTATAATACGACGCTGGGCGCCGTGTAGAAAGCGGGCGCCGTGTGATTTTCAGGGGAATTATAAATCCCGTCCGCGAGGAATTACGAGGGCGCGAGATAGGCATCTCGGAAGATAAACGTCGGATTCTGGCTCTTTGCTTGCCGCCTCCACTTTTTACTCGCCTTTGAGTTGTCTTGTTTAAGGAAAAAAAATACATATCGTGTTTATAAGCGTGTGACAACACGTTCAGGTATTTGTTTTCGAATGTTCCACGAAATATAGAAGAAAAGATTTGAAATAATCATACTAAAGTAGGTCAAACTCTATATAGAAAATTAATTTTGGCTCTGAATGATTGTTACAGAAACAAACGAGAATAAAATGTTAATTAAATTACCCCAACGTTGAGGAATTATTAATGAACATATCTATTGTTATAAATTAAAGTAAAAGTATAAAAAATTATTAAAAATGTAATAGTGACATAAAATCAATACGCCGAGAAGTAATGTTAAATTTAGAATAAAATTACATTTTGATGTTGTTTGTTTCGAGTATACTGGCAATGGGATAAAAAAAATAATAAGTTGTAATTTCATTAAAAATATAATTATACTAATGTTTTGCTATATCAACGTAAATAAATTAATTCACGTTATTATATTAAAAGCGAAGTATTTCTGATAGTACTACAAATCGGACAATACGACCATAACAAATAAATTTGCAATAATACGCATCGATATTATTGCAATATATCGGCAATATCAGTAAATTACAACACTACTAAATACTACGTTACCTCGGATCGCGAATTAATCTTTCATCTTACTTTCTCTCTACATCGAAAGACCTGAATTATTCACCGTGAAATACACGATGTGGCTTTTAATTGTCTCCATATATCGCGCCACTGTTTTTCTCATTGTGTAACAACGCTTTAAATGCAAAATGCGGCTATTCGCTGAACCGTCAAATCATTTGAACAAGTGTTACAGTTAGACAATGAAGACGTTGTGTTCCTAATAAACGCTAAAGATTGAAAGAAAAATCTCGAGTCTCATTATAAAATCTTTGACATTTACACTGGTGGAAATGGAAAAAAGAATATCAAGAACACTTTATCCCTGCGATATCCGATAACGCTGTGTTTATTCGCACGATAAAAAAAAGCAAGATCGTATGGAAATCTTTGTTGAGGATACCTTACAGGTATGTTGGTAGTGATATCAGCCCTTCATGGTATTCTTTTTTCCATTTCCACCATGCAATGTAAATGCGTTTTTATATCAACAAAATTGTGAGAATTTCATTACTCTATTATGATTTTAAAGAAACGAAATCAAAATCATTCTTCTTATCTGACAAAAATGATCCTTGAACTCAACACGAAACGATATATCAGCATAAAACATTCAATTAAAATTCATTTGTAAAATGGTCAGAATTGCATCGAACAAGATAATTTGTGCGCGATGCAATTGCATTCCCACGAACGCAATCGAAATATCCTGTTTCACTCATTGTCTTATTAGCCTTTATCGGAAGGTGCTGGTGCATTCTCAGGTGTAAACGCACCTCGTTCCACGAAGAGTACGCATTCGAACTTTCTAAACTGCAATTTGTCTCGATCGCTGATATCTCACCTCGCGCGATCGTTCTTTTGTTATCGACTTTACGGCATAGGAAATTAGAGGGATGCCGCGCAATTATTACTGACTGGTGAAATCGAGAAAGCTCTCTTCGTGCAATGCTTATGTATAATCAAATATTCGTTGCGACACTCACGTATTCGTTTAAAGTAACTTTTAGACGATTTAATGTCGAGTAAGATGCATTATGCAATAACGCAATTGATTGAACTTTTAGTGATTATACGTCTGTGTAATCAGCAACATAATATAATATTATGATTATTCTTTGACATTAAAAAGAGTTAAGGTCGTTTTTCTTTAAATTAATTAATTAACTAATTACAATAATTAGTAGAATACTTTTCAATAAGAATCTTTTAAACATAATATTTTAAACTGTATTGCCAGTGAATATATTGATTTTCTTTAATTTCCTCCAGAAGTTAGCTATTCTAATTTATGGCTTCTATACCAAGTACTGCAGAAATATATGCACTTCCATATAATTTGTCCTCAAAAATCGATAAATCGAAAATTACAAGCAATAATCCCGAGCCCAGTCCATTGGTACCACCGACTGCGTTATGATGTTTTCCATCTACTCACAAGGCAACCGTCGAAAATAAATCTCACGCAGGGAGTGAGGGCGGCAGCTTATAACCAAGGGCTACTTAGTGGTGACCAGAGGCACGTTTCCCGTAAGACAAACAAGCTGACTTCGCGGTACCAACGCCGATCACTATGCCGCGTTTATATTGTGATCTATTATAAGACCCACGGGCCTCCGCAAATAAATCCTGACGCGCACGTTGCAGCAAACGTAATATACTACGTTTTACGCGAAATCCGCGAATTACGCAGCCGAACGAGACTGTCGGTCTACGTCGGTCGGGTTGAACGACTGCCCATTACACTTTCATCGCGACAAAACGAACCATGTCATAAAATTTGTTATAATATCTAAAATATTCGATTGTTAATTTAACTTTGATTAAATCTTCGTTTTATTTTATTTAGCTTTCTCAATAACCTTTTTTCATAAACTATGTATGTATTATATGGTTGATGTAATAATACAATTAGTATTTGCACTTTTTGTAGTTTTGATAAACGATACGAATCGCGGTCAACGTATAATATTCGCTAATATTTTCTATAATTCTCGCTAATATTCGCACGTTTCACGGTTTTGATAAACGATATGTGAATTGTGGTCAATGTTCAACAATAAAAGGTCATTTCAAATAAAAGGTTGCTCGCGCAATAAAGCGCTCGTCCCATTGTATTGCTATTAATCTTATTACAATCATCTCGTATTTCCAATCAAAATAAAAATCTGATACAAACGCGCAGAAATGCCACGATGTAAACGCGATAGATAGAGTTGTTTAACATGACATAGGCATGCAAATATAAGTCGGATCTAATTGAAACCGCATATCATACGTCTAACAAAATAATTATTTTAGTAATGCGTAGTTATGTATGACGGAGCTGAACAACATCTACATTACGCCAAGTTTATCATCATTGTTTATTAAAGTAGAAAAGCGGATGCAGCTTGCACCGAAAGTTCAGCCAAAGCGCTATTCCATGAAACATCATTAACAACTTTCGCGCAACGGTAACGCACAGATTGCACTCGAAATTATTGCGCAAATTTCGCGTAAATCCGACAAACCGAGAAATATTCTGAAAATTTGTAAATAAACAAGATGTTTTACGTAAATTTTCATAAATGCTACCGTCGAAATGCGAGATGTTGCACAATAAACAAGAAAGAAAAAAGGAATAAAAGTTCGCGTGTTGGTAAGAATTAATTTAAAAACCTGTTTTGCTTAATCCCAATAATAACAATCTATCTTCTTTCCTTCTTAAATATGTCAATTAAAATTGAAAGGAAGAAACTTTCCTCGAAGCCGTTTTATCGACGGATTGCGTCTTTCTCGTTTTCACGACGGGGGATAAAAGTTTTTTCAAGTTAAGCAGATAGGAGCTATATGAGGATTAGTATAAAGCAGTTTTAACCGCATAATTCGTTTCTACCGCTTTTGCAGGATCTCGCGACATAATCCCTTTGATCCTCCTCGAAACTGAAACCTAGGGCAACCAGAAAGGATTTCACCGAAAGATGAACTTCAACAAAATGAAAACACCGCACGGTATGTTTTCAGCAAAGAAAGACTCTGTTCCCCGTTTGTATGGGATTTTAGAACGTCAAAAAAATGTTACAGGCGAATTTATAACCCGGAATTTAGTGCGCCAAACGTAAGTTGAAAATAAACTTGAGCACTTATGTATTCATAGAATTACATGTCGCGCATTAGAATAACATGAACGCACACAAAGTTATTAATATATATGGAAATCTAAAAATAAATGTTAAAATAGAAATTCTAAAGAATATATACACACGAAAGTATAAATAACGTATAATATATAAACTTCAGTAATGGAATTTATTAATATTTTGTAAATCCATTTTAATACGCACGTGTCCCGAATTATTTAAAATCGTCAGTTTAGTTGAAAATGCAAGCGCGAGTATAAAAAAAAATATAAGCTGAGTTAATAAAAGCGAAAATTAGTTTTATTTTGCGGTAGTAATAAAAAAATATTACAGCTTTCGTCGAATAAATATTTACCTACCACCCCACTCAATAACCGCAAAGATATACAGATAAAAAAATTTTACATAGTTTTCAATATTTTTAATATTTTCAACGTAGCAATAATATTAACTAAATCCGTAATATTTAAATTACTACTATCCGATACTATAATATTGCGTTCATCCAGAATCAATACGTATCCGAAACAGTTATTTAATAATAATTAAATAAATCGTTTTGCTGTTGCACATTTATACTTTTAACTTTTGTAGCAAATGTCTTGCTTATTTTTTATAAGTATTGAATTACATCGACACATTTCTTAATAAATTCCGAGAAATAACGTATTCGTTTTTTATATTCCGCCGCTTTGGTGGTCTTCTCGATTCGAATCGTTCAGCGTTACGTTTGTGCATTACGAAAGAGTCCTATTGTTTCGTGGAGGCACACATTTCATCGCGACAACCCGTAATTATCGCAGCCCCGCGAAATACTTTCTGGGTCGATTGAAATCCACGATTTATCGTGCGCGATAATTGCACGTAAAATACTTTGCCTTTCACTGTTCGCCGCAACAAAATCTCACTGGCGATCGAACAAGTCAATAAAGAAGTGTTTAATACGCCGATTTGTTTAACCATAGAACGAGTCGTATAGTAATTATTCTCTCATCGATGGCACATATTGCTCGCAATTTTGTAGCAATAAACGATCATGAGATTGTCATGAACAACGTATGCGATCCTCTCCTTATTTATTAATTTTATTGACATGAGAAAACATGCCATACACGGTCAGCCGATATTTTCCAATTAAACGAGAGTCAGCCAAAGCTTTTGTTAAAATGCACCTGCTATCGCGAAAGCCAGCGAGGCATTGAATATTGTCAAAGAATAATTAAATCTGATATGTTGCGCAATCCCAACCGACTGCCAGAATGTTCGACTTAAATTGACCCAGTTATTCTCGCAGAAAAAGGTGTTCCGTAATACTTGAACTAAGAATGTTTATTCGGAAAACCGATTGATTTTCCTATTGACCGTACGCTGACCAAAATATTCAATGTTATATGTTCGAAATAACTATATGCCGAACAATGAATACCATATAATTGCAAAAATTTTGAAAAAAATCTGCTTGATACATATATTATATTTAATATACGTTATTTACTAATAGCAAACTTTAATTGTTATATACAAATTGTTTGCTTTTTTTTTAAAGATAACTTGAGAGTGGTGAAGGATTATGATTTTTTAAACAAATCAAGAAAGTCAGATTATTTTGTCAAAGAATGTGTCACAGTTTAATCTTATTTTTTTTTAACTTATTAAAATCATGTAATTTTATTGCTCTTAGAACAAATATTGCATCACGAGAATCAAAACTCAAACTTTTGTTTTAAACTTCATCTAAGTTCTTTAATCAAGTTGCGATTGTAGATATGATGAAACAAATATTAAAATAACTCTCAAAATGTATTTGTTAAATACGTGTCTCAAGATTGGTTTCAGTCGAGTTCTTCAGCCGAAACATATGACTACAAATACGAAGTAAATTTGTAAAGCATTGTAAGGAAAAATTTTTATAATGACATAATTTTCTTAACATTTAATGTTAAGTTATTTCATACAAAGAAAACAGAAAAAATAGAAGCGCGAGGAAGATGAAGCCTATGATATATTGAGACAGGTTCTATTTACTATATATAAATCCGCTTATATATCATATATCTTTGAGGCTTGTGGTGTTTTCGTGACACGTGTCATGCCGTTTAACGCTAGTTTTACGACGCATAAAGATATCTCTTCGCATACGAGCATGTTCCAGCCGGTCACTCGAGATGTTGCTTTTCACCAGCTGTTGTTTCAGCGGTAAACGAAATTTCCACGGGATCGTTCTCGGAAATCGGAAAGAAAACACGGGCTGTCTTTATGACTTGCCGGAACGATACTCAATTGCTTTGAAGCAGGTGGCATCTGAGACCGCGTGCAAAATGTTTTTGACGGCTGCAAAATTGTCATGAACGAGATAACGGCTAACCAATGATACGTCAACGCATGCGGAAGATTCAGTCAATAATGTATGTTTCACGTTTATCGCGTGAAAACCTCAGCGTTAAATTTAGTTAAAAATACGTATCGTTGATTGCTATAAATAACACGAATGTTGAAAGCGGAAATGCAATTTTCATGTGACATTTTCTCTAGAAAATATCCAATGAACCGGAACTTCGAAAATAGAAATGTCAGATTTATACAATTTCACGAAAATCACGTGATATACATAACAAATAAATGAATGATCGAAGTAAAACAGATCCAGGACTGATATAGATCTCGCACCATTATATCATTATCATCTGACACGCGAATATGAATTTTATTGGGACTGCCGACGTGTGTCACTTTTGAGGTGACACGCATCTATCAATTATAACTGACAATTTGCGAAAACTACCTATCACGCTCGACCAAGCCGTATTTTTACGTCTGTGATAACAGAATCGCCTGTCCTATACATTTTTATCACTTGTGATTGTCTAATATTAACGTATGCTAGATAATGGAAAGGAGATGAACTATATATCGACAAATAGTCTATACATAAGAATGAAAAATAATTATTTAAAAACAAAAATCGCTTTTAAGAAAATATAATATGTAGTAAATATATTCTTTTATTTATCTCCAATAATCTGTATCCCCAAATTGTTTTTATCGTCAGCCGTTGCTTTGTAATTTTAAGAAATGTGTCTTTCTAACAACGAAACGCTTACCTGCGATTTTCCGCTCGCGCATTCGTCGCCATAGCGCTTCCGCCTTGCGCATCGGCCAGTTCTCGACTTTCGTGCTGAAACTGCGGAAGAACTTGTACTCCTTAAAGTGCGACATTCTTCTACCACCGGTGTTTCTGGTCTGATCGATGTTACCGGAACTCGTTGTAGTGCTGTCTCGGCAATCCTCACTCGACATGCCTAGCATTAAAAACTAATTCCCGTTTCTATTTCACGTATATGTAGCGCTAAGTCGCGTCAATCCAATGAACAATTTATCCAAATTTGAACCGTGCGGCATGTTTCTTCTTCTTGCAAAAGGTACCACGTCATTATTGAAGTCCCGTTTAATATTTCCTTGATGCAAAAAATATTCTCTTTCAGTCAAAATACTTCTATATAACTTCTATATATAATTTTATCTCATATCTTCATTCAGAATAAATAGCTTCAAAATATTTTATATCTGTCTTATGCCTTAAGACTTTGCATGTAAAATAATATATCTTCTCTCAAAAATCACAACTTTAGATTGGAAGAACGTATATATTTTCACGGTAAAAAGCATGAGAAAATCGAGAGCGACTTCTAGTTTTGCTGCAAGCCGTACCACATGTTGCCATCAATTGTGCATGTGTTCGGAAGATGATTATTTGTCACACCGTCGATATGAATCCCTTCCGGAAGTCAACGAGATAAACTAATGTATCGTAGCACAAAGCTACTGTGTCACGATTCTTTACTTTGGAGGCTAACAAGAGTATCCCTCTTTGATTTTTGTCAGAAAAAAACATTTTTCCGATAAAATAAATTGGCTTCAATTAAATCAATTTATTAGCCATTGCTTTAAAAATTCTTCCCAATTGCTCTGTCCAATACTTCTGATTTATTTCTCCACTTAATTATTTCCGTTTCATGAATTCATCTCGTAGATTTTCTCAGAATACTGGGAAATAATCTTGTCCGTTCTCCCGCGAAAAGGACTTTTATTCGTGACAACCGCTCGTTTAGAGAAATAAGGAGATATAAAGTTTGTACGGTTAATGCGAAACGATTCTGAGAACTTACGTCGACCAAACGATTAAATGATCCGGTACAATTCTCGATCTCGAAGAGACTCCATCGCATGTCCAGCAGGTGATCCTATATTTTGTTGAGAGAGGCAGAGACCAGCTGAGCTTGATAGCTGCCGGCCGTCGATTGACCTCTGCCATTTAATTAAATTCTCTTCGGATACCAGTATAATCTTCTCGCTGTTCTTGAGGAATATCGAAGTTTCGCCCGAAGATGTTCACACTTCAAGGAAACATGTTCTGCGTTGCATCGAAACTGCAAGTATCGATTACGAGTTCTTCTTCAACCGAAAACCGTGTCGCATTTCGCTTCAAATAATCCCGTATTCTCTTGTTGGATCTAAATGATATTTACATTTTGAATTGAAAAAGCGATTATAAGAGAAAAGTTTAAGGGTTTTTAAATTAATTTCTTTTAAATTCGTATAACAATATTAATCAATTATATTAAATAATTGCATTTGGCACATCCGATCTCTTAATAAATATAAAATTTGAAAACAAAATAAAAAAATTATAACCACTTTGCTTATTATATCGTAATTAACATGGCAAAGATGGCAGAACAAATCATTTTTATATAATAAAAATGTATGTAAAAAGAGATATCAAATGAGAAAATTGTCATAGAAGAACATGCAGCAGACATATTCATTATGGAAAACTCGTGAACAAAGCAGTTAGAGAATCTAATAAAATATTGAGAGTTGAAGCTTAAAATATCTTTTTCCCCTTGACACGTAAATCGATAAGAGAAAATGAATATAGACGAGTATTGCCAGACATTGACTTCCGACGTGTATTGATCTTATTATTTGTCGACGGAATATGTGAAAACTATATTAAAATCTCGAAATACAGTAAAGGTGCGACAAAGATAAAAAAGTTACCATGGCATATTGACAAGAGTTGGAAAACATAAATCAATTGAAAATTATTTAGAGAAGGCTAACAAGACCAAAAATCAATCCTAAACACAAGCATTAAACTTTAAATTAAATTTTGGGATTTGATATAAATACAAAAAGAACACATACTTTCTGTCGGAAACTTTAGTGAAGATGAAAGAGTTGCTTTGAATGCGATCATTATCGTTCATTACAACCATATTCTCAATTTAATTTAAGTTTCCTGTTCACTAGATACGCAATTAAAACGAGATCTTGCGTCCTAACTGTCCTGCTGAGAGACACGCGGAAGCATTCGCTCGAAGCAAGAATCGGTCATTTCGACGGACAAAAACAAGTTATATTGCACGTAGTAAAATTATTTTTCTTTCTCGATCGTCTAATGATCGATAACTTTCAGTCGGCATTTTATGAAGCCGAAGAAAGCGATGCGCCGACTCTTTAATTGTTGAGGAAAAAGATGTGCATTGACATAAATGAGAACGCTGTTTCCTTCTGAAATTTTCGTCACCGTCAACACCGTAAATCCTAATTTTCGAAATTCCAAGTTTGCGACAAAATAGGAAACTTAAATTATTTCTAACTCAGAGAGAAATCTGTATCAACGCGACAACCGCGATGTTCATTAACATGCGCAGCTTTAATCTTAATTTGACACACGGCGATGAATTCCTATCAAAACCGGTGAAACTTAAGCTTCAAGCAAGATGAAAGTGTACTGTTTTCAAGTGTACTTAGAAATTTTGCAAACTTATCCTCTCATCTTCTGGTTTGATAATATTCTTTCTTAAAGACCTAAAAGTCATTAATTCCAGGCTTTCAGGTAAAAGATATTATCCGTCTTTGCTGCCTGCTAAAGGTTCACACTTCACCAGTTTCCTTTATGCAGGTTTCTCTGATTCAAGTTCCCAACTCGCGCTATCTCCCTTTCTCCTAACATAAATAATCTAATTAAAATTATTTGTCTCTTCTTTGCTGCAATTTTCCGTTCGCGACTTTTAACACTTTTCTTTTTCATCTTCAAAGACTTGCACAAGCCATCGGAGGGAAAAAAATAGATCGAGTTATCTCTCGCGTAAAATCAAATTCCGAGTTTCGCTAACGAGCTTTCCCGCGTTGCTGCGAGCTCGATAGCTACGCGATCGATATGTTTCTCCAAAGTCATCGTGGCGCACGCAAATTAATCGGGCATCCCGTAAAATGCCAAGCCATCGACATCTTCCGCATCCGCGAAAAAAAAAAAAAAACGTTCTAACAGGTCCCGGTTGCAGAGAAAGCCGCGAAACCGTGAATAGGTGAAAATGCAGCTACGAGCGCGTGAGCATATGCGCGCACAAAGGCGCCTCTCTTCAAGGTTACTCAGCACCTCTCCAGGCGTGCGATGGAGAGATTTATTGCGCAAGCCACGGTGGTGTGTACATTGTCGAAGAAAAGCAGTAATCACGATGCTTAACGAGCGATTTGTGGCACTTTACAGTGACGACACCTCACTGGTAACAGGTTGCGACGGCCTCGCGAACCATCTCCCGATCTCGTCTCCGACGCGACGGTCTCATCCGCGTCGGATTTCACGAGACGCATCCGGGCGCATCTGAGAACTGTCAGTCATCTGGTGCACTCCAGATCGCCGCGTATCTTCTACTGAATCATGTGATTATGTCAACGTGTTGTTACGCGAATTATTTACAGTTACGTCGCTGAATCACCGAACGTATCTAGATTTCGCGTTCCGACAAAGACGTTTTATTTTGTAAAATTTTCAAATAAAATTTTCTTATGAGAACAAAAATATTTAGAAGACGTAGTATAAACTCTTCGAAAGCATGTTAATATTTTAATCACCTTCATTTTTGGAGTTTTTGCGTTATTCAGATAGCTTTATCGCGTTGTTGGAATACCATAATCTGCAATTTATAAGCATCTCGATAAGCGTATATTTATAAATAAATGGAAAATTTATAGCATGACCTTTCGCGGTTCGCAGCATCATCTAGATAGAGTGGCAAGAAGTGTGATTATTAAATCGCTGAAAACTACAAAGCAAAATACGAGAATCATATTATAATGTAAAAAGATTGATTTTACGAATTTAAGATTAATCACAATAACAAATTATACAGAAATTATTATCTAATAAGTAATTAATAAACTAAATCTCAATGCGCGTATCAATTTATCCTTAAAAAATTACGCTTCTAAATATTTTCTTTATTTCGAGAGCTGTTAAAAAATACAAGGGTCGGATAAAATAATCACGATTTCATCGAAACGTCATTTATCAGGCGATACCAGAGTCGCTAATTAGCGAAATCGGATCTGAATAAAAAAAATTACGGCACGATATTTCGCGCTCGTGTGAGCTTAGCCGCCGTTTCGACCATTTGTCAACTAAATCGCGATCGCGGCCGCTGCAAGATTTGCATGCGTCAAAGTCACTTATCCGGCCGATCGCTAAATATACTGCTATTAGATAAGTTGCAGTCTTTTCTCTCTGTTTGTCAACGAGGGTCAACAATAGCCAGCGACATGGAAAGGAAACCGAGACGCCTTTCTCCCGCCGTTGTTCGAGCGAACCGAACTAATGGCGAGATTAAATACTTCCCGGGCGAACAATAAGGAAGCTATCTCCTCGTACGATCAGGCATCGATCTTAATTCGGTATTGTTACGAAACATCACTTAACCATTGACCAACGTGAAACGGCCTGTCGTCTCGAATAAACTTCAATCTACCAAAGATCAATGGATAGAATGGATCGAAAGCTTTTACGTATGGAAACGTTTACGTTTATTTGCTACGTTGAAAGCGATGAAAGTGGCTTAGACAGGTGCCATCTAATGACTAATTAAGAGAGACATTATGGTCATTATTAACGTTCATTTACCGGCTTTTTATAGGAGCGACCGCAATAATAAAATCGACAGGTCAGACAATTCATACGTGACTAACACAAAGTTACATAAAGGGAAAGTAAATTTTTTGCGAGAGCTTAAATATCTGTGTAGATATAGAAGAGACTATATACGATGACACGACAGAAAGTAAAAAATGAAATTGTTTTACGTGTAGATCTCGCTCAATGTGAAAACTTCTTTTTTCTCTTTTGCCATGTCATCTTACATTTAGAGGTCATCCAATATGTAGTCTCTTCCATCTTCGCGGATATTTAAGCTCTTGCAAAAAATTTACTGCGCGTTAATACATTTAAATGAAAAATGACAGCCGATTGCGTTCCTGTCACGCTATCGCAGTCACGCCTCGTTTCGCAAAATTGTGCAAATTTCGTGAAACGCGCGACGGAAAGCGACGATATTTGTCGCCGCGAATAATTGCGACAAAATGGCGAACCCGCGCGCAAATGGAGCGTGACCGTTATACGAGCAACGACAGCGGCGAATTTCGCGGATTCCGCCTGTCAATAATGTTGCTGTCACGCTTCGATAGACATTTCACGGCGAGGACCGCCGCGGGCCTCGGGTATTTTTAGCGCCGGAACTTTCATCGGATGAAAATAGTATAACGAAATGCATAAAGTTACGGCGGCCAGTTACGCACTGTCTCGTGAGAACTGAGACTCAAGGGAGACCTGCTGAACCGAATCTCACGTTTCTGTAATTACGCGTGGAAGTGCTACCAGATGCGCAGATATCTTGACAGGAATGTAGACGATACGGAAAACTGATCGCAATCTGAATACCGTAAGAAAGCATTCTAGTTGTTTTCGATAGCTATCCCCATGAAATATTTGACAAACCTAATTAATTCAATAATGCAAGCTTATCATCCTCTATCTTGTTAAATTCTCCGAGCTCAGAAAGAAACTTTTGAAGAACAAAATTTCTTATTTTTTTTGTATTTTCTTCAATCTGGAGTTTAATAGCGTGAAATCATATAAAACGTTCTTTTATAATAAAGTGTAAAAATAAATTAATAAAATTTTTTTAAATCCCAAGATTTTATTTCAGAAAATTTATTTTTTAATTATAGAATTAATTTAAAAACTTATATATTCCGTATTTGAATTCCAAGTTTATTTCAATAGGATTTATTTTTCAATTATGTCTTCATAGTTTTTGTCAAAATATCGGTTTATTACTTTTAACGATATTAATTAAATTTGAAAAATAAAATTTTAATAATTCGAAATTCTCTCATATTTTCTTAATTTTTTGGCCTGAAAATAAGTTAATAATATATTTTTTTACAATTTTTTAATGGCGCAGTAATTACATTTTCTTTAGTGGTATCATAAACCGATAGAACCATAATCATAGTACGTGACTTCTAATATAAATAGAACCATTATAAAAACTATTATTTGCTCATGTTTTGATCGTTTATTGCAAAAAAGTTACACCACTGGATTAAAGACAAGAAAAACTTGGTCGCTGACAATTATAAATGTTTTTAAACATCTCTGCGGGATACTAATGTGTTACGTCAACGTGCTGATGGATGACGGATACCAAACGCCGCACGAAAGCGCGCGCGCGTACGAGTTTGACGGACCGGTGTCCGAAAATTATAAAACACTTTTCCAAGAAGCAGCCAGCTGTTGCTGCAAAATATCGTTCCGTTCTCTTAATCCTTCTCTCACTTTTTTCCTCTGAAATCTGCGGAATCTATATTAAGAGCGCCTAAAGATTCCTGATAATAATGTATAAAAATAGAAAGATCGAAGATTTTCATCTCACGAAATAATATTAGAACACTTCGCGTGCAGATTATTTTCTCACACACCTTATCATTTTTCATATTAAAATTTCAAGAAACCCATAAAAAAAAAGAATGTACATACATTCCGATAAAATTAATCAATCTGCTGCATGCTCCGAAATAGCCCAATGACCCTCAAAATTCTCCTATAATCGCTCATATCGAAGAGATCGCCCTAGAGACGCGGTCGGCCACAATTATTCGTATATACCTCGGGCTTCGATGGTCGATTAATGAAGCGTGCGCGCGATGACACGGCTCGAAACGAGTCGTGTGACAGCGCGATAAATGCGCGCGCGAGTCGCGTGGAAGACCGCCTCGTAAACTGCGACCCAACGCCGCGGTGCCCGTGATAGCGACGACTGGCGACGACTTCCACCGGGGAACGGAACGAAAGCTACCGGCGACGACGACGACGGCGACGGCGGCAGCGGCGGCGCCGCGGCGCAAGCGTCCCGCGCAACCCGCTCTTTTCCGCGCTTTTCTCCGCGCGATCGGATCGAATCACCTGCGCTGCAACATGATTTTGCGCGTAATGCCTGCGGTGCCACCGACGCAGAGCCGATGTGATTAATTCGCGCAAACCGCAGGATCAATTGTCGAAAATTACGGATGCTCTCGGTGCACTTTACTCGCATTCAGAGAAGATTCCGTTCGGATCTGCAATATATCCGGCTATCGCACGATCGTAACTGATATTTATTTAACGATTCGCTCCGCGGGTGTTCTGGGTATCAGATACTCGGATGTAACAGCGTTATGTTCACTTGAAAAAAGAAATGTTCGAAACTCGAGACGCTTTAACAATTCGTGTACGGGAAACGATATCGGGGAAGTTTAAATGGTATTTTTGTGTCGACAAGTTTTTTTTATCATGCTTCGAATATCGATCCATTTTTTTACGACATTGTAACGAAAGTTTTATAGAATGCTGTTCCAGTTTGCTCGGCAAGGATTAATCTGATATCGTTGTAATGAGCTTTTCGAACTGTCATTTGTTTCCAGTCTTCCTATTCACGTATCGCGTATCGCGTGTTAGTATAGCTTTCTATAGACAATGCAAAGCAAACCAAAAGCTATTATGATAATATTATAGAATAACATTCAGCTGATATTAATTATAATGTTCCCGCTGTTTCAATAGCCAATGGTACTGAAAGAGATTATATATCGATAATATTATTTTGAGTATAAAATTAAACATTGGATTGTTGTTTGATGTCCCAAATGTGTAAACAGTAATTTATAAATATGTATAATATTTAAAATTACAGAGTAAACTTTCTCATATTATAAAATTCCTTTTCATGTCACTAGATTTATAACAGAAGAGAAATATAAGTATTTTATGGAAATATCAGAAAATGTAATTTCCGTATCTAAATGCGAGAGACAGGGTTTTTGGATTAACGGGAAACTCGATCGTTAACCCCAATCGTGAATCACCGCGGTGTCATCGGCTATAAATTTCTAACAAGACGAAGAAGAAGAAGTAATTTATTGCTTCTATATTATTTTGTGCCAATCATTTTCCGTCGTGTAAATTGAGCACGAATCTTTCCGGTTTGTTCGACAAACTGACTTGTAAAAAAATAATGAGTACGATAAGCGAACGCGCGCGCAAGAAGATATTAATTCGAATCGTCGATGGAGAAGCAATAAACGTATCTCTTTTCATCGCCATCCGCTTGTAGAATTGTTCTATTTATTTTTATACTTCCATCGCCGAATCCGCGTGGCACTAATGCGATCCATATTCGCGCGAGAGTTGTTCCTGAATGATTAATTTTAGCACAGCGCAGCCGCCGCGGAGGGAATTCCTTAAGGATATCATTCCTTGGAACAAACAAATGGTTCTCGCTTTGAACTATAACATGATAATAAAATAATGAGGGAAAGAGATGAGCTGTCACATTACAAAGCTACAAAGCTTCAAGGATAAAACGCAGAGAAGCGAATATCTATTCGTATAAAATAAACATTCTTTCTTCGTTCATATAAAATAAACGTTTTTTCTTGATAATTCGGAATTTTATCAAAATTAAAGTTCAAGCATCTGGATTTTTGTGACAAGTTATGATTTTAGTAATCCAGATATTTGATCTTTGGTGATTTTAATAAAATTCCGAATTATTGTATAATCATCCGACTCAGAAAATCGATAGCTCCTCATCGGCCGTCGGGGAAAATATGGGTGTGAGCTTGTATTTTTACCCCAGATAATAAATAAATTCCCCTTGCGACGCCATACAGGTAATTTTCTAGTTCAAGGCGGCAGAATATTGCTGATTTTCCACTCTGTAGCGAGCCATCACATGCAGAGTCGCTTCTTTTCATCTATTATATTTCTGTCGTAAGATTTATTCGATTAACGCGTTGCCGATTAGATCGCCGCGGGCGAGAAGGAAAGTGCATCGCCGGCGCGCATCCATAGATCCATTCTAGCCGTGGGCGTGTCTATACCGGAAGTCATAATCACGTCACGCCACGAGATCGCGCCGCGAGAAAGCAATTAGTTCACGTCGATAATTAATTAAACTTTCGCGATCAAATTCGCGACACAATACAGCGTGCGCTTCAGGAGGCAGGAAGCGATGGAGGAACTTTCATGTAGAGCGCGACAGAAGATGTGGTTGAATCTCTCGACATCTATCATTATTTTTACATTGCTACGAAGAAGTTAATTAAATTTCCTTTTTCTATTTTTACATCACACACATATACCTCTCTTATCTAGAGTTATGATATCTTGAATTCTGTATTACCTGCACTCAATATAAATATGAGAGATATAAATCTGACCGTAAAAAAGTTTTGATTACTTTGATACATTTTGTTTAATGAGATTAATTAAAGAATTGCAGTATCCCATTTGCATTTAGTGTGTAGCTTCAAGATGTTCTCATCGAAATAGCGTAATCGGATAAATCTCAGAATAATGGCACGATCATTACGCGAAAATTACAAGGGGTCACGACACCCCCGGGTGTCTTCAATTAATTGCGGGATACGTAATAGCATGCGGTATTACACGCGCGTAAGTCAAGCCGGATGCAGCATGCATCCCCTAATGAACCTTCAGGCATCGCATTACCTGTATCACCGCGATCGTAGGGTGAAAATTCCGACGTTTCCAGCGCGCCACCGCAAATTGCGTTCAATCGCGTTGCACTCCCATGAGGGAAATTAATTACGCACTAAACTCGTTAGCGGATGCTCTCGAACCGATATTGTTCGAGAAGTTCGGTATCGATCACGATCGTTCCCGATCAAAGATGTCAATATTCATTATGGTGCGTGTCGGCCTCATTTGCATCCCACGCGAGGAGCGTAAATTAATGGCAGATTGGGATCGTAAGCTGACAACCACCGTTCAAATGTAATCAGACGCGGATCGGAGAGATGCCGGTCCTGCCACGTGTGATTTATGCGGTGGTCCGAATAACCAAAGTGTCAGGATAACCGTCATTCGTTTTGGATAACAGAGTTTCTCACAAATTGAATATATATAAACTCTATAAAGTGTATAAGTTCAGTTAATTTCTCGGAAGTTTGTCGAGCGTCCCGTGTAGAATTCAATTATTCTATTGAATTTTTTGCATTTGTATATATGTATAATAATTTTTCAGCATTTCGAAATGTCAAATGTCACTTCGTGTGCAGTTATTCGTTTAAGCGCCAAATATAAATGTCATCGTACATCGCATCGTAGCTCATATTTTCATGTTTCAGCTAGAATGCGAGAAATTACATTACACAAATTGGAAGCTCTCTCTCTACTCTCGCTTCGCGTGGGAGAGTCACAGAATCCTTTTCCTAAATTCACCGAGTGTGCAATCGCGCGCGTAATCGAGTAAACGCGGATTGTCGATATCGTCTTGAAATCGAATCATCGTTTTTCCTCGGAAAGGTCAGCCGATGACCATTAAAAGTTCACCGTGTTCGTTATAAGAAATACACGGTACCTACTGTTAAACGACATCGAGTTCACCGGCTCGTATGATCAAGTGGAATAGTTATTCTGGCCAACGGAGAAACGTACCTGATAGTTGTCGTTCCGACTGCGAGCGCGGCTGCTGCAAGCTCTGAAAGCAACGGAGAACGCATCATTAGTTTGAGAAACATCGTGGTTGCACGAGACCGTGGGCAAAGGGTCAAAAGAGTGTTTTTAGCATGAACGATGCATTTACTGCGCTCAGGTAACCGCAGCGACAGATATATTTCGAATTGCCACGGTAAAAGCATCGCTCAAAATGAATTAGCTCGCCCGCTTAACGATCAGTTAGTGGATTAGTAAACCCCATTTCACCTAGGCGTGAAACAAGCCGTCAAAGAGCTGTAAGTACATCTATTTAAAACATTTCAAGTTTCCACATGAACTAAGTGTAACAAATCAGACATTTAATTATTAATTTAGCGGCGTGGCTTGATAACGTAATTTTTCATAGAACTGGTTTAACTTCGTCTTACATAGAGCTATCAATTGTTTGATATATAATAGTCAGTGATACACAAAAGACTATTCTTCATTGTCGGGGAATCCTAACTTCATATTATTTCCATAGCAACGAGAGATAACTAATAATCGACGCGACATTGAATCGTGACCCACTTGCAGTATTGAGCCAGTCGGCCTCGAAAACAACGAACAACCGTGACCTTATCTACACCATGCTCTACCGAGCGGATGCGTCGTCGATCGATATCCTTCCAATATTCACGAAAAAAGTGAGAAGTTTGTAATTAACCTCGTAATACACGCGATCTTGCATGCGATACTCCATGTTTTCGTATCGAAAAGGGCATTTTAAAATTAATTAATTCCCTCTACACGGAATCGCTAAGTGTAAAATTAATATATCAAAGCAGCTACGGGAATAGTCAAAAAGTTGATTGAATTACAGCATTAGCTTTATACCAATATATGATATAACAATTCTGAAAAACGTTTAATTCATATTTTAATTACTCCGTCATTATTCTTCAAAGCTTATTAAAACGTTCATTAAAATGTGATTCATAATGGAAATCACACAAACAAAGCGCGACCAGAAAATGAGCAGGGTGACGAAGTGAGGCGCGACTTTGAAAAAGGGGTCCTCGCCATTACGTGATCACAAGTCTCTAGGTATATGCCATATTTAAAAATCGTAGACCAGCCGTCAAATATTTTTCAAGCAAAACCGAATAGGCGTGGCTATCTTTTTTACGACTTACTAGGCTTCAAAGCGGATCCTACGAAATTCTCAAACAAAAGTTATATCGTTTCTCGGAATCCCGTTTACTCTGTCGAATCACTTTGTCCATCGATTACAAACGAGATACGAGGCGAAACAACGTGACGTAGAAATACACAATACTTTTGCGAAAAATTTCTCCGTAATTCTCAAAAGAATGTGTCGTTTTTAAACCGCTGCATTCCGAGAAGCATATTTTGCAAAAGAAACGCACGAAAGGCAGCTGCGTCACTGCAGTCTTGGCAGTTTTAAAAATAAATATTTCTGATCTCTATTTTATCCTGCAATGTTTCTGTATATAGTATCGCAATAAAACGAGCGCGATAACAGCCAAGGATCTTCTAAGAAAAGATAAATTATTCTTCTTCTATATCCGTACAAATAAAATATTAATAAAATGTTATAGATTTAAGATCAAGTAATGTGAATTTTTGTAATTTCAGGATAAAATGAGCAGCATATATCAAAATGCGCATTTCAAGTATTAAAATAAATTCCATTGCATATTCAGCGCTGTTCTCCTGGCTAGATACAGATTTCTATAATGGTGCGTGTCCACTTGCGAGTAAGAACTCTCGAGAGCAAAAAGAGAGAAAGAGAGAGAGACTCTCGAAAGTATCTCTCTCTCTCTCTTTCTTTTTGCTCTCGAGAGTTCTTACTCGCAGGTGGAGACGCACCATAACGTTTACGAAACCGAATTAACGGTCGATTAAAATTTTCACTACATAAGACGCGTCACGCGTGAGGTTTCTCGCATAACGTTTGATTCGTTACGGATGCTGATTCGAAAAAGAACAATTGTATGTCACTTGCGATTTCCGAGATACAAAGAGAGACAGAGCGACAGAGAGAGAGAGAGAGAGAGACAGAGAGACAGAGAGACAGAGAGACAGAGAGACAGAGAGAGAGACAGAGAGAGAGACAGAGACAGAGAGAGAGAGAGAGAGAGA